>NC_133329.1:237946998-238244801 GCF_042186555.1 Aquarana catesbeiana | reverse complement strand
AACTGCAAACCAGGATGTACTAGCACAAGGGGTTATAGTCGCTCAACTCTACGTAAAGCGTACAATCGTGCAGTGGCACAATCCAGACATACCTTGTTGTTTGGGGGAAAGAACTAAGGGCAACACCGATATGGGATTCCACTAGAGTGATCCTGCGTTTTTTCTAGACAACATAACGAGATTAGAAACATTATTCGTAAGCATTGGCCCATACTCCGAGATGATCCAAAAAATTAGTAGGTTCATTGCAGATATTCCCTCAATTACCTTTAGACGAGCAACCTCACTAAAGGATAAATTGGTTCAAAGTGAGTTCAAAAACTGCACAAAAAACGACAAGGGCACTGCTCTATCCTGGGAACTTTCCCTTGTGGACACTGCTCCTGCTGCCCTTACATAGGACGCGAAAAAAGCTCTTTACCCTCCCAAATGGGATAACATTTAAACCATCACACTTCACCAACTGCCAAACACGTGGCATAGTGTACCTCATGTCCTGCGAATGTGGAGCACACTACGTCGGAAAGACCAAACAAGAGTTCCATCAGCGCATATCTAAACACATCTACCACATGCAAATTGGCAACCCATATGTGCCACTTGGGCGACATGTGATGGAAACTCACAACTATAGAATGCCTAAAATATCCTTCGTCGCACTCGACCGAATTCATATACCAGTGCGAGGCGGCGACTGGAAAAAAAATTCTATTGCAGCACGAGCAGAGGTGGATATTTAAACTAAATTCCACTTCGTTCCCAGGATTGAACGAGGCCATCTCGTTTGCCCCATTTCTAAAAGGCTTTGTTTCTGGCAAAACACAATAGTCCTGTCCCCTCCTCCGATGGGCTATAGTATAATTCAATATAGTCCAAAAGAATTAAAATAACTGATATCATTGACTATGTCCCGGTTTTCCTTCCCCTCCCCCCTCCTTCTCTTTCCCCCCTCCCTCCCCCCCCCCCCCTCCCCCCCCCCCCCCCTCCTCCATGTCACCCTCTCCCCGTTTTCCCCTGTGCTGATCCATTTGTATCTTTTATTTTATTTTACAATATGTTATCATTTTTGATATTGCTGTTCTTTTTTCATTATTTAAATTGATGGTGTGAAGATATCTATGCATATGACTGATCTTCTCCCATTTTTTATTGAGGGCTCTCCACGTGGGTAAATAATTCTAAGAGATGTTATTAATAATGATAGTTTTTGAGCCATGGGGAACTGACATGCTCATGGTTCACATTTATTTCAATTTCTCCTTTTTTTTTCCCCCTTTCTGTAGATTTGCTTTCCTCCCCTCCACTGGGGGAGCTCTGGCACCCTCTCTGCTGTTATCCCGGAGGCGGGGAAGTGGACCTATGACGTGCCTTCCCGGCAAGGTAAGGGGGAGGGGACAGGCCTGCCTTCATTTTGGGCGGTCCCTCCCCCCCCATGTTTCCCCTTGGGGCGCTCGGTTGGCCACCGAGCGCCACATTGGGGGACTTTCCTTCCTTGCCGGCGGCATTCCGGAACATCCTCGGATGCCTTTCGTCACTGCGCATTGCGCGGGGCCCCCGCGTCGTGAGCGACGTGACGTCACAGACATCGCGAGATTTCGGCGAGGATGACTGAGGATTTCGGGAGCTCCGCTCTTCCGGAACGCCGGGGGAGATCACACTGGGCTGCCACGTTTGGCCGCCTTACCGCCCGTCGTTGGTTTATTCGGCGGATTACATACACCTGTGGGGAGGGATACAGGGCGGATACATCCCCCAACTATTGGTATATAAAGGTACACCTGATATATTTTCCCTCAACCCTCCTCCATCTGGCTAACTGCAAACACATTCTGCTGCTTGCTATCACATTTGCTGCTACACTCAGCTACCACACAGTAAGTACACCCTCCAAGCCATGTGTTGTTATAGCATCGCGTTACCCCCAAAATAGTTGGGAATTTACTGATTACTAGGCTTTGCTAAATATTTTTTTGACCACTGACAACACATGTGGTCATATACTTTATATTTATAATTATATATTTTGTTTATTCTTAGACTGGTTGACTCAGGCTTGGTTGCCATTACCTGAGTCTCACACAGTTTATGACCAATCCCGGGTTGGCCAATAAAACAACAGTCTAGACACATGGGACAATCCGATGCATCCACATGAGCTATATAGCACCCCTTGAGGTAATAATTACACCTTCATCCCCTAACGGTTCCTTCCTTTATTTCCTTTCCCTCTCTCTCTCCTTCCTCCTTTTTTTCTTCCCTTCTTTGTCTCTTTTCCCCCTTTCCCCTCCACCCCTTTTTCCCCCTTCCTCCCCCCCCCTCCTTCCTTCCCTCCCCCACCTCCCCCTCTCTCCCTTTCACTTGCACTTATTGTTTTTGTTGTTCATTTCATCACTCACAGACTCTATGTCTCTTCTCACCTCCTTAGTCTTTTTTCTATCACTCCTTTTCACCTTGGCATTACCATCTTTTTTCCAGCACTTGCACAATATTTCTTAATCCCCTGCAGTCTTGCCTCGTGCATGTTCGTCTCTTCTTCAATTTGAACATGCACCAGAGGGCTACGGCTCAGAACATTTTTTGGTTTTGGGCCTTATATATCATATTCACAATACCTCTGATCTTATAGCGGCTCTTTCAGCCCACTGATCAACTGTGACTATTCCCATATGGGTCCTTACTGATTATTCCCTGCAAACCTTCATCACAGGTGTTCTGGTGTTTTCCGGCCGGTCATCCTTTTTGACGGGCGGTGTCTTAAAAGTGTGATCTCTCGTAAGCCACGCTATACCTCACAATCCTGGTCTGGGCCGCAGCGGTGATAGGGGTGGTTGGAGCCCCCCACTGGAGAAGAGGACGAAGCAACTTACTTTTTAAAGGGATCTTCATGTGGGAATCTGTGTTCTTTGTTGAACATACCTATATTTGGTAACTATGCTGCACTAAAATATCGTATAGTCAATGTAGTTCATACTATATTTATATTAATGGAACATGTATATGTATATCAACTTCATTTTCATGTTCTCCCCAGCAGACTGATCCTCTGAAGAAGACCCCAATTGTAGGGGTTGAAACGCGTCAGGTTTAATGTTCATGTTTCAAAGTTATGATTATGAACAAATGTCTGCTTGTGTATGTTCAGCTCATTTTTTAAATAATTCCCACTGAAGCTCACTGTTTTTTAACTTTGATGGTCTATTATTACTTAATAAAAATTGTGATACTTTTTTCATACAACTGAGTCTATATCCATTATTGCGCTGCCTAAAAACCCCAATGTGGGGAAACCTTCCTTCTTCTGTTCCAGTCTTTAAGGGGTGAGCAGCAACTTTCTTCTCCCTAGTGTCCCCTCCATTCTTTTGCAATATATTTGGGTGGCTAAACACCCCTTCCCCAATGACACATGAGAGTTGAAACATGAGCTTCAGTACATGGGATTGACCGTTTATATGTTGTGATAATCTTTGCATAATTGATTTCAAAATGAGTCATTTTCAGGGTACAGAATGGGTGAATCTAATGTCTGGCTATGAAACAGATTTTGAACAGGGGGATCGAGCAAAAACTCAGATCTCATCCCTTTTCCACAAACTAAATAGAACATTAGAGAAAAAATCAGCACTATTTTGGCACATTAAAACCCTAAATAGATATAAGGAAGATAAAATTAACCCTCTAGGTCTACGGATCCAAATATTTCCCAATTTGGACCAGATTAGTGCTGAATGCAAAAGTGAATGGGAGGCTAACCTAAATGCCTGTTCCCAGGAGATGATGGCTATCCTCACCAGAGAATACAACAAACAAATGGTGTCACTGGATAAGGAAATTGACAACATAGATGCCTCTCTGAGACCCTTTATGCAGCACACCATGTATGCGGATCTACAGGCAAACCTTCGGACTTGCCTGTCGACCTATAACAGGAATGTGCTGCAGAAGAAGGAATCGAAGTTTTGGAGGGATCATGCCGCCTTCTCTGAAGGACGGGCATACAAATGGAATAACAAGCCCCAAACAAATTTTCAAAAAAACAAACAATATGTGATACAACAACAAACTAAACAAAATAGTAATGTATTGAAGCCCAAAAAAGACCTTGTTTCTAATCAAAACTCAAAAACACCAAAGGAACGCGGTAAATTTAAAAGAAGCCGCAATAACAAGGGCTCCCCGGAACAAGAAAGTAAAAAACGAACTATCGAGGCCACCTTGGAGCCTAACCCGGGTGTCCACACTGGTGAAGTAGAGTATGTGGGATCAAAATCTGACACAACGAACATAGCCGTAAATGAAATAGATTCCCCATCAAACATTACAGCAACCAAAACACACCCAAATCCATCTTTGGGATGTCAAAAACCCAGCTTACAGAACTCTTTAAACTCAGCACAGGGATTCTCCCCATCCCAAACAAACAGGGGAGTAGGGAATCTGGATGCATTCGTCACGCGGATTCCAATGAATCCTTCAGCGTGATTAATCTATCCTCATATTCGCCATCCGTAGCAGAAATCGACGTATTGTCACGCGGTTTAACCTTCTGTCCACAAGAAAACTTCGATCTCTTCGAAGTGGTCACAGATTTACAATTATTTGCACGTCGGCTACTCCTAAAGAGCCTCCATGCAAAAACTGATACCAACTTGGACATGACAGAGTGGGCCACCTTCAGTATGAAGGAATTTAAAGCCCTACGCGATTTAACGCTGCTGTTTCAAGAAAACAACACTTTAGACCTCATAGACCAAATTGACCTAGAATCCCTACTTGAAAGTGCGAATGAACCCATTCAGAACCCCACAATGAATCTGAAAAAACCTTCTGGAAAATTTCCACCTCTCAGTTTGAACTCAAACATAGAGATATTTGTAAAACAAACAATTAGAGACATATCTAAACTCACACACAAGAAAACAAGCCCACAAAATCTGACTGCTGAGGAATCGGCAGCCATTGATTCCCTACGCAACAATGTAGAAATTACAATAAAACCTTCTGACAAAGGAGGCAACGTAGTCCTGATGGATAATCAGGACTACGTACGGATGTGCCAAGACATCTTGGATAATGATGAATGGTATAGAACCATTCCGAGCAAATTCATACAAAGGTCCTATACTAAATTTTACGATCTAATACAGTCTGCTATGGACAAAGAGGTTATCACTAGAGACCAATATGAGTTTATTCGAACCAAGCACCCACGCATGGCTACCTTTTACAGTTTGCCCAAAATCCATAAGAACCAAACCAAACCTCCCGGACGACCAATTGTCTCCGGGAATGGAGGAATCTCGGAAAACTTGAGCAAAGTGATTGATTCCTTTTTACAACCATTCGTCACGAGCATGCCCTCGTTCCTGAAGGATACATTACACTTACTCCAACTGATTCAGGAGTTACCTCTTCCAACTAACTCATTTTTCGTGGCCATTGATGTTGAAGCCCTGTACAGCTCGATCCCCCATAACAAGGGGATCGAGGCTGTGCGGGCACTTCTCCGGAGAACCAGCAGATATGATGGAGCCCTGGGGGAGTTCATCATCGGTGGCCTTGAATACATTTTGAACCATAATTTTTTCCTTTTCGACAGTTCCCACTACCTCCAGGTACAGGGCGTGGCCATGGGCACTTGTTGTGCCCCGGCCTACGCCAACCTGTACCTGGGGGGGTGGGAAAGGGCGCTCGGGGAAGATGAGGATTTAGCCACATACGTAAGTAGTATACGTATGTGGCGACGTTACATCGACGATATCCTCCTGGTTTGGGAGGGAACTGAAGAATCACTACTGAAGTCCTTTGATCATATCAATCAGAACGAACGCAATCTGAAGTTCACTATGACATATGACCGTGATCAAATAAACTTCCTAGACGTACAGTTGAGACGCACCCCTGAGAATTTCATCTCTAGCACTTTATTTCGTAAAAGCACCGCAGGAAATACCATCCTCCATGCGGATAGCTTTCATCCTACATTTTTGAAGAGATCTATCCCATACGGACAGTACCTGCATTTACGCAGGAACTGCTCAGATGAGTTTCTCTTCAAACAGGAAGCATATAAACTGCAAACCAGATTACTAGCACGGGGTTATAGTCGCTCAACTCTACGTAAAGCGTACAATCGTGCAGTGGCACAATCCAGACATACCTTGTTGTTTGGGGAAAGAACTAAGGGCAACACCGATATGGATTCCACTAGAGTGATCCTGCGTTTTTCTAGACAACATAACGAGATTAGAAACATTATTCGTAAGCATTGACCCATACTCCGAGATGATCCAAAAATTAGTAGGTTCATTGCAGATATTCCCTCAATTACCTTTAGACGAGCAACCTCACTAAAGGATAAATTGGTTCAAAGTGAGTTCAAAACTGCACAAAAACGACGAGGGCACTGCTCTATCCTGGGAACTTTCCCTTGTGGACACTGCTCCTGCTGCCCTTACATAAGACGCGAAAAGCTCTTTACCCTCCCAAATGGGATAACATTTAAACCATCACACTTCACCAACTGCCAAACACGTGGCATAGTGTACCTCATGTCCTGCGAATGTGGAGCACACTACGTCGGAAAGACCAAACAAGAGTTCCATCAGCGCATATCTAAACACATCTACCACATGCAAATTGGCAACCCATATGTGCCACTTGGGCGACATGTGATGGAAACTCACAACTATAGAATGCCTAAAATATCCTTCGTCACACTCGACCGAATTCATATACCAGTGCGAGGCGGCGACTGGAATAAAATTCTATTGCAGCACGAGCAGAGGTGGATATTTAAACTAAATTCCACTTCGTTCCCAGGATTGAACGAGGCCATCTCGTTTGCCCCATTTCTAAAAGGCTTTGTTTCTGGCAAAACACAATAGTCCTGTCCCCTCCTCCGATGGGCTATAGTATAATTCAATATAGTCCAAAAGAATTAAAATAACTGATATCATTGACTATGTCCCGGTTTTCCTTCCCCTCCCCCCTCCTTCTCTTTCCCCCTCCCCCCCCCTCCTCCATGTCACCCTCTCCCCGTTTCCCCTGTGCTGATCCATTTGTATCTTTTATTTTATTTTACAATATGTTATCATTTTTGATATTGCTGTTCTTTTTCATTATTAAATTGATGGTGTGAAGATATCTATGCATATGACTGATCTTCTCCCATTTTTTATTGAGGCTCTCCACGTGGGTAAATAATTCTAAGAGATGTATTAATAATGATAGTTTTGAGCCATGGGGAACTGACATGCTCATGGTTCACATTTATTCAATTTCTCCTTTTTTTTCCCCTTTCTGTAGATTTGCTTTCTCCCTCCACTGGGGGAGCTCTGGCACCCTCTCTGCTGTTATCCCGGAGGCGGGAGTGACCTATGACGTGCCTTCCCGGCAAGGTAAGGGGGAGGGGACAGGCCTGCCTTCATTTTGGCGGTCCCTCCCCCCCATGTTTCCCCTTGGGCGCTCGGTTGGCCACCGAGCGCCACATTGGGGACTTTCCTTCCTTGCCGGCGGCATTCCGGAACATCCTCGGATGCCTTTCGTCACTGCGCATGCGCGGGGCCCCGCGCGAGCGACGTGACGTCACAGACATCGCGAGATTTCGGCGAGGATGACGAGATTTCGGAGCTCCGCTCTTCCGGAACGCCGGGGAGATCACACTGGGCTGCCACGTTTGGCCGCCTTACCGCCCGTCGTTGGTTTATCGGCGGATTACATACACCTGTGGGGAGGGATACAGGGCGGATACATCCCCCAACTATTGGTATATAAAGGTACACCTGATATATTTTCCCTCAACCCTCCTCCATCTGGCTAACTGCAAACACATTCTGCTGCTTGCTATCACATTTGCTGCTACACTCAGCTACCACACAGTAAGTACACCCTCCAAGCCATGTGTTGTTATAGCATCGCGTTACCCCAAAATAGTTGGGATTTACTGATTACTAGGCTTGCTAAATATTTTTTGACCACTGACAACACATGTGGTCATATACTTTATATTTATAATTATATATTTTGTTTATTCTTAGAATGGTTGACTCAGGCTTGGTTGCCATTACCTGAGTCTCACACAGTTTATGACCAATCCCGGGTTGGCCAATAAAACAACAGTCTAGACACATGGGACAATCCGATGCATCCACATGAGCTATATAGCACCCCTTGAGGTAATAATTACACCTTCATCCCCTAACGGTTCCTTCCTTTATTTCCTTTCCCTCTCTCTCTCCTTCCTCCTTTTTTTCTTCCCTTCTTTGTCTCTTTTCCCCCTTTCCCCTCCACCCCTTTTTCCCCCTTCCTCCCCCCCCTCCTTCCTTCCCTCCCCCCCCTCCCCCTCTCTCCCTTTCACTTGCACTTATTGTTTTTGTTGTTCATTTCATCACTCACAGACTCTATGTCTCTTCTCACCTCCTTAGTCTTTTTTCTATCACTCCTTTTCACCTTGGCATTACCATCTTTTTTCCAGCACTTGCACAATATTTCTTAATCCCCTGCAGTCTTGCCTCGTGCATGTTCGTCTCTTCTTCAATTTGAACATGCACCAGAGGGCTACGGCTCAGAACATTTTTTGGTTTTGGGCCTTATATATCATATTCACAATACCTCTGATCTTATAGCGGCTCTTTCAGCCCACTGATCAACTGTGACTATTCCCATATGGGTCCTTACTGATTATTCCCTGCAAACCTTCATCACAGGTGTTCTGGTGTTTTCCGGCCGGTCATCCTTTTTGACGGGCGGTGTCTTAAAAGTGTGATCTCTCGTAAGCCACGCTATACCTCACAATCCTGGTCTGGGCCGCAGCGGTGATAGGGGTGGTTGGAGCCCCCCACTGGAGAAGAGGACGAAGCAACTTACTTTTTAAAGGGATCTTCATGTGGGAATCTGTGTTCTTTGTTGAACATACCTATATTTGGTAACTATGCTGCACTAAAATATCGTATAGTCAATGTAGTTCATACTATATTTATATTAATGGAACATGTATATGTATATCAACTTCATTTTCATGTTCTCCCCAGCAGACTGATCCTCTGAAGAAGACCCCAATTGTAGGGGTTGAAACGCGTCAGGTTTAATGTTCATGTTTCAAAGTTATGATTATGAACAAATGTCTGCTTGTGTATGTTCAGCTCATTTTTTAAATAATTCCCACTGAAGCTCACTGTTTTTTAACTTTGATGGTCTATTATTACTTAATAAAAATTGTGATACTTTTTTCATACAACTGAGTCTATATCCATTATTGCGCTGCCTAAAAACCCCAATGTGGGGAAACCTTCCTTCTTCTGTTCCATGTGGTGAAGGCATACTGTACCCTGGTAGCCAGCGTTTTGTTCCCTTTATCTAACGGAGCATGCTCCTGTGTGTATTCACTGGCATTACCTGTGCAGGGTTTCAACCTCTCCGGTGAGACATCAACCAGGCGTATCCTCCCATACAAGGAAATTTTCATCCCATTGATGTGTCACCTGGCCAACCTCTAGTCTGGCCAACCGACACCTTATTATGTATAAATGCCAGTCTCCTGGGTATCTGCACCATATTACTTCAGTTACGTCAATACATGTCATATATTAAAAACTTTTCTTCGAGGGCGCATGCGCGGATTCACCCAAGATGGCCGCCGGCTCCGTTCCACCACGGCCCAGCGTTAACCACCGGAGCGGCAGGAGCAACCCACAGAGCTTCTAACCGGCCAATACGAACGGGGGTAACCCCCGAGAACAGATCCGCAAAAACGGCGAACGTCCGCTGGAATCTGATGAGCCAGATGACCGCGACGGGCCCTCCGCTCAGCTACGCCAAGATGGCGGCGGCTCCAAGAGGCCCTCACACACAGGAGGAGATGGATCTCTCGAGGGGGGAACAGGACTCTCAGCCTCCTCCACTGCCACAGTCCCCAGGTGAGGACTACCCACCCCTGCCCCTGGCTACATCCCCAGCCTCCACAGAATCCCTCCTGAGCAGGATGGGTCTGGGCCTTCCCTCAGCACCAATGCTAGATCCTCATACAGGCATGCTCCTGTCAGCCACAGAGACCCAGCATGAAATCCCTGTGCCATCAGACTTCCCCTCCATGATGGAGGCGTTCTCTCAGCTCCTTTCAAAAAGCCTGGCCCATTACCTCATCCATTCATGCTGACCTGCAGCAAATAGGGATGAGGATGGACATAATGGAAAAGAAAGCAGACCAGGCAGTTTCCCGGATTAATCAAAATACGGCACGGTTATAAGATATGCAAGACCAGCTGGAATCAGCATTTGCCAAAATAGATGACCTCGAGAACAGGTCGAGACGCTATAATTTTAGGGTGCGAGGCCTCCCTGAATCAGAGAAAAATGTGCATGGTGCAGTAAAGACCCTATTACGGAACCTTATACCGGACATCACGGAACAACTTGAACTGGACAGAGCGCACAGAGCCCTCCAACCCCCTCGCTCAGATGGGCTCCCTAGAGACATCATTGTGAAAAACCATTTCTACTCCATCAAAGAGGAGGTAATGAGAAGATCTAGGGGCCATGAAAATCTATCTCTGATGGGGCACAGGATCCAAATTTTTGCGGACTTGTCACCATACACCGTGCAAAAAAGACGCTCTCTCAAACCTTTACTTCAACCACTGCTGGACAAAGAAATCACTTATCGATGTTCTTTTCCACTTCGATTAAATTTCTCTTATAGGAATAAGAGCTATGGCTTTTCCTCATTTGCTGAAGGGGAACGTCTGCTTCTACAATTGGGACTGATCCCTCAAGATCCAGCCACCTTACAGAACAGCAGGAGCACCTCATCATCTACAAAAAGGCCCCCACCAGCAAGCCCACTGCAACACAACTGGCTTAAACAGAGCTCCAAACGCTCCAAAGAGAACATTCCACCATGACGGACTATTCTCTAGTTGGACCCAGATCCTGTCCCGATGATCCCTGATGGACTTATTGGGACACAGATATCCCTTATGGGACATTCCCTCATCCTCATATCTATGTCCGCTACAAAGATGCCTTATATTTAAGGCGTCCCATTTCTCTGCAGTGATTTACACTGCTGCTACCATCTCAGGGTTCACAGACCCAGCAATAGTGATCTCTGTGAATCCATGAGATGGTGACTGAGACGGGAGGAGGTCTCTTGTCTTCCCATCAGATATTGTATATAAATAGCCATTCCTGACTATTGTTTAGGTCTGACGGGTTCATATGGGTACTTGGTCTTGATGACCCTCTCCTCGCCAGCAGATTCCACAATAGCATTTACGTTAGTTTAATTTCTAATTTTATACAATTTTTGTTCTCCTTTACAGGCCTGATCCCTACGACAGACCCTACCATTTACTTATCCCTGATGGCTCGCTGGAGCCCTGAAGTCTGGTTAGGACAGTATAACCCTATTTTACACTCATCCTTTAGAGAATAGGGTTGCTCCACTTTATTGCTCTCCATAATGTTCATTTAAGTTCTTCCTTTAATTTTTTTTATTATCTTCCTGGTTCAGTTTAGTTTATGGAAGTAATAATTGAAAATTCACATCTTCTTAGAAGTATAGATTTAGAGGTGGCGGGGCCGTGGTGGACTTAATGCACCTCTATTTGAATCCAAGTGCACTAGAGTGCAGTTGGTTTCTTGCCCGGTTGTCAATCAGTTGGTAACCGGCCCTCGTAAGTGACGAGTAAGGTATGGGCAGTTCACCCTACCTGGGGGAGGGGAAGGGGTTAGGGAACCCCGGTCTGTATAGGCGTTGCTCTAGTTACGTGTATGACAGATTTGTGTATAAGTGTTTCGTAACAGGTCTAATCTCTATTTTTCTTTCTTTCTCCCCTTTACTCTCTCTTCCTCTTGTCCCAAACTTGAGAGTCTCCAGGTTCTGCGCTCGTTCGTGGCTTCTCCTCCCGGGTCTTTCACCCCAATCAGGACTCCTACAAGTGAACATCGAGACGACCTATCCTACAAATTCAGGTATGACTTTTTTCATAAGCGCACCCCCACAACATACAAGTCATAGCCGATAACCACAAGGCTCGTCCAACACTTAATTTTACCTCCCACAATACTCAAGGATTGAACTCCCCTGTTAAGAGGAGGAAATTGTTCCAAGTATACCAATCCATGCACACGGATATTCTTTTTCTACAGGAAACTCATTTCCCCATCTCATATAAACCTACATTTCTCCATCGCAACTTCCCCCAATTTTTTATCGCATCAGCTCCCAACAAGACAAAAGGGGTGGCCATATGTTTTGCGAAACACATTAACCTCTCTCAATCTAACACAATTATAGACCCCATGGGACGGTACTTGCTAGTTTCAGGGACCATAGATGGTTCATTATACACTTTCATCTCATATTACGTCCCTAATAAAGGCCAGCGGGCATTTTTTGATTCCATGCTACACAAACTTCGCCCTCACTTCAAGGGAACAACTATCTTGGGGGGGATTCAAATTTAACCTTTGACTCCTCAATGGATAAATCAGGAGAGGGTCTAAAGAAACTTAAACGCCCTACTAAACAGAGCGTTAAAGTGGCCCAGTTACTACACGAAGCAGGATTGGTAGACGCCTGGAGGGAAACTAATCCTCGTACTAAGGATTATTCTCATTTCTCTGCTCCCCAAAATTCTTATGCCAGGATTGACCACATCTTCATACAAACCTCTATGATCCCTGTGATTGTTAAATCCCGGATTATAGACTCCCCACTGTCGGACCACTCAATGGTTACTCTGTCCACCCATAGATCATCAGGCCATAGAGAACGCAACCGCTGGCGCCTGCAGGAATCCATCCTTAACGACCCCATACAAGCCACCATAATAGGGAAATCTATTAAAGAATATTTCACAAAAAACGCTACATCAGGTATTTCTCCTGCCACAGTCTGGGCTGCTCATAAAGCGGTAATCAGGGGGAAAATAATGCAACTAACAACTTCACTGAAAGCAGAACACAAAAGCGATATGATCAAACTGACCGCAAATTTTCGTGAACTTGCAAAAGCACATAAGCGTAATCCCACTGCGGAATCACTATCCCAGTTGGATAGAGCTCGGGCCCTTCTTAACCTGAACCTAACGACAACAGCAGAAAGACACCTCAGGTGGACTGGGGCGCGTTTCTACTCACAGAAAGATAAGATAGGTGCGAAACTGGCGGTAAAACTCACTCCTAAGCCTCGCCTACTGACATTCCCTAGAATTAAATTGAACACAGGTGACCTGTCCCAGAACCCTACCAAGATCATGGAAACCTTCCACCAGTTCTATGCGGAACTTTACAGACCCCAAAGTCAACGTCCAGATCTATCACGGGATGACTTCTTTAATTCCCTGCCTTTGCCCTCATTGTCCCTAGAACACAGGAACTTACTTGAAAGCCCTTTCTCCGTCCCAGAGGTTCTAGACACCATTAATTCCTTAAAGATCAGCTCCTCCCCTGGACCAGATGGGTTTTCCACTGGGTACTATAAGCAATTTGGGGAAACCTTAGCCCCTCATCTCACAAAGCTTTTTAACTTCCTTAGGGAAGGTCACCCTCTGGGTCCTGATCTAAATGCTGCATACATTTCTGTGATTCCCAAGCCAGGGAAGGATCCGAGCGAAGTAGGTAATTCCAGGCCGATCTCCTTAATCAACAACGACATAAAGATTATGACCAAGATCCTAGCCAATAGACTTGCCAGTTTTATCCCCGTATATATAAAAAACGATCAGGTAGGGTTCATACCTGGAAGACAAGGCCCAGACCAGATCAGAAGGACAATAGATGTAATTTCCCTCCTTAAATCTAGCTGGGATGGAGGCTCCCCACAAACAGGTTTTATTCTTTCTATCGACCTCCACAAAGCGTTCAATTCAATCGACTGGGAATACCTTTCTGAAACCCTTAGACGTTGGAACTTTGGCCCCCATTTCCTAAATATAATTAACTCTATGTATTCTAACCCCTCTGCCCAAGTTCGATTAATGGGAAGATATTCTTCCTCCTTATCAATTGGGAGGGGCACTAGGCAGGGCTGCCCCCTATCACCCCTTCTCTTTGCTATGGCCATTGAATCACTGGCCATAGCGATTAGATCGAACCCTAATATTAAGGGGGTGACTTGCGGAGAACAGGAACATAAATGCGCACTTTATGCAGATGATCTCCTGCTATACATTACCTCCCCTTTAATAACTACCCCGAACATTTACAGGGTCCTGAATTCATTTAGCAAAATATCCGGATTAAAGGTTAATATGTCCAAATCCATTGCTTTAAACATAACTGTTAATCCCGACATAAAGACACAACTAACTAACAACTTTGAATTCTCCTGGGCTCCCATGACCATTCCTTATTTGGGGATTAATTTAACCCCAGATGTTAATAACCTCTTTAAAGCCAACTACCCCACCATGTTTACTAGGTGTAGAGAGGATTTACAAAAGTGGTCAAGATGTGGTCTATCCTGGTTGGGGAGAATTCACGCAGTGAAAATGACCCTCCTTCCCCGCCTCTTATACTTATTTCGCTCTCTACCAATCCCGCTTCCGAGGAATGTCATACGAAAGTTTCAATCTGAGATTACTCGCTTTATCTGGGGTAAAAAGGGTTACAGATGTCCCTCCAAGATACTGTATCGCCTTAAGACACAAGGAGGCTTTGGCCTCCCTGATCTATGGAACTACTTCCAAGCGGCGCAATTGTCGCAAATCTCTATAGTTTTCTCTATAGGACCAAAAACCAAGTGGCTTTCAATGGAAAGAAGAGCTACACCCCTCAACACCATTGACTTCCTCCTATATTGTGATCCTACCGCCAGACCTGCTATAATGGCCCCCACTCTCTCTCACTCCATAGCTACATGCACCAAACTCCTACAACAACCCTCTCTTACATCACAGCTCAAACCGCTAGCCCATCTATTCCATAACATGAAATTTACACCGGGAACAAATATCAGAGCATTCCGATGGTGGACCGATAAGGGCCTTTACCAGATCGGACATTTCCTAACACCCTCTGGCCCCCTTAATATATCATACTGCAAGCATAAACTAGAAATGCCGGACACGGAACAGTTCCATTTTACACAAATATCACACTTCTTACATTCTACCTGGGCCAACAAACCGGAACCTCCCTCAATAACCCCTTTTGAGCATTGGTGCTCGAATCTAATGGATCAAAAGGGGGGAATCTCCATGATTTACACTGCACTACAGACAAACCTGAACAAACCATCTTATGCAAAGACCTGGGAGGAGGATACAGGCGAAGTTTGGCAGACGGCAGACTGGTTCAGATCCTGGACGTGCTCATATAAAGGTATTTGTAACATTTCCCTCATAGAAGCCAGTCTAAAAGTCCTGTCCAGATGGTATTATGTCCCATCCAAATTAGCAACAATATACCCCGGTACCTCTCCTCTTTGCTTACGTGGGTGCAATCTAGAGGGCAACATGCTTCACATTTGGTGGTCTTGTCCCCGCATCAGAACCTTTTGGAAGCTCATATTTAGTACCATAAGCAAACTCATTGAGGTCCAGGTTGCCCCTAATCCACATATTGCCTTATTTAACCATGACATACCCAATACGCCTAAACACTTGCGGGCACTATCATACTTTGTTTTACTGGGTGCAAAAATCACTATAGCAAAAGCCTGGAAGAAGCCCACGGTGTCCTTCCAGGCTTGCAAGAGAAAAATATCCTGGATCATGTCCCAGGAACAAATAGTCGCAAAGCTAAATGACAAAGTCGAGAAATTTAATACCATCTGGGAACCTTGGGCCACATTTTGCAACATATCCCTTATACCGGGTTTGGAACCTGACGCAAGTTTAGCCTCTGCTATTAAATAAACCTCTCTCTCCACCTTCTCTACTCCCTCTTATTCCTCTTTTCACTCCTTCTCTGTCCCCCCTTTTTAAGTCTGATTAGACCCCGTTATTTCTCAGGTATAACATGATCTCTCTGTTCAATGTGTGGAGTTCTCGGGACTTTGATGCTCGGGGTGTTTGGGGGACCCATCCCCCTCTCTCAGGAGGATGAATGGGCATTTCGGCATGAAACAGAAATGGGGGGTTTTGTTCTGTTCTCCCCCCAGACAATTTATAATGCTCCCGGGGAGTCGGATGACACGGGGCGGTACCCGAACACACCCACAGGAAGATCCCACGGGGGGTGTGCTAGGGCGCCCGGGTTTGTCCGACGTTTCTCCTTAGGGACTGTATCCTTACTTATGCCTGTCCACCTGGGATAAAGGGGTCCTCCGGACAACCCTGATTACTACACACGGATCAAAGGATCCGTGCTCACATTAAGGTACCCTGAGACTCCTGAGGAACCTGTCTGAAAGCTTTATACACATTAATATTTCCTCATTTGGTATTCCTGAGACCCAGGTGTCCGGGCTTTATCCTATATAATCCAGGACCTGTGATGCTCGGATCACGAGACTCTCTGTGACGTTACATGGATAATCCTTTACAACTGAAGTGCATATCACAGCTTAGAGTTATTCTTGTAAAGATAGTTATGTTTCCTTTATTTGGCACTAATTTACAATATTTGTTCGTATACTTGTAACACATTATAAGTTATGTTTCCTCAGTTGCCGGAAATATACACTTTCTCATGTATGTCATGTTAAAACAACAATAAAATGTTTTGAACTTAAAAAACTTTTCTTCTTTCAATTCCTCCCTCCAACAACAAAAAAACAAAAAAAACACATATTTTACATTTCAGGTTCTGACAGATTGGATGTATATATTCCTTCCCCAACCTCCAACCCATTGCACATGTATTAATAGCACGTTTGCATTCATCAGGAGAGACTCCAGCAAAAATATTTCACAAGTCTTATTGATAGGCACAATCCTTCAGATCCAGCATTAGCCCTAAATTGTCCATAAGCAAAACAAAATATTAAACTGAATCTTTTTGTTTGTCCATTCTCTCCTGATGTTTATCAGAACAAATTTGCGGTGTGGTATGGCACAGACAAACTGCCAACCAGATGAACATCTGTCATCCATGTTCCAGAAACCTCTCCAATCTTGCTCCACCTGGACTCTGGAATTGAAACACAAGAGCAGAATCAAATTCTTATCCATAATATCTGCTCACTTGCTACGTTTATTTACAGTTCCTTCCTTGGAACCCAGGAACTTAGCATTCCTGGCTTCTGCAACTCTGACCAAACTATCAAAATAACCATGACCTCTTTACGCTGAACCCACTCTAAAATGGATGGTATGATCAAAATTAAAAAAAAACGAACGTCAATGTTGACTCTCAGAATTCTCAGTTTAAACACTAAAAAACAATTCATTTATCTATCTTTAAGATCTATGCACTAACTCCCCTCTCAGGTGGACAAAGGCTAAACCTTATGAAACTTTTTCCACCTAAATGAACACAAAACAAAGAGAAAAAAAAAAAAAAAAAACGAACTCCAGAGGCTAGAATGGCTTCCTACCAACAACTCTTGTCTTAAATGAACAAAATGTATTCAGCTGGAGGACATATTCCAAAGACCATCTATTCAGCTGTTAATTGACGGAATAGCCAATTACCCCCCTTTCAGGTGGAATAAACAATAATTTTTCCACCTGAACAAACAAAAATAAAATGGATGACTAAACAAATACCAAAAATATAAAAACAATTAAAAAAAATAATAACAAAAAAAAAAAAATTAAAATTCTGGCCATTACCAAACAAAAACAACATGACAAGACAACCACCTTAAAACAATGACAAACACTCAACTTTTAACTAAAGACATCCATGGATTTTCCTCCTGAGAAGAGTAAGTGCTCATTTCCATCTGAAAGACAATTAGTTAATGGGAAAAACAAAAAACAAAGCATCTGTACCTCATCACAACATTTGTAACTTCATTTATAACTCTTTAATCCATTAATGCCATTGTTTATCTTATTTTTTCATTGTTTGCAAACAATTACTAATTAATGAGCTCATGGTACCATATGATAATCGATTATGCATTTACAATAACCTAACCCCTGTTTTGCTAAATTTGCCCCATGTTGTTCTCACTTTGAAGGACCTGCAAACAAACACAGACATTAGTATCCAAACCAGTTTTATCTTCTTCCAAGGTCTCTAGAAAAAGGAACACAAAGACAGTGATTACACACCATTATCATGACAATTGACTTTTTGAGTCCCCCAAGCCTTTTCCCATTAATTGCAATGCCAGAGGAACAATTGCCAAATTTTATTTAAACATGAAGCTCACTAAGTGCTGCTAACATTGTTTCCCCCAGTGCTACATTTGAATAACCATGCGGCTACCTCCATTTTCACTTTACGTAACTGTTCTACATATTAATTATTATCAGTTTGTAGTCTCCACATTTGGGTCTTAAAAGGGAAATGGGTTTAATTACTATGGCCTCCATGCTTTGGGCTGCTACCCCATCGGGCAGAATACACTTCATAATGCCTTGGGGTCGTCTTCGGGTAGTGCGACCTTCTTTTGATATCATTATTCGCCGCCCAACAATACTTAGCGATGTGACCCCCCCGTTACACAAAAAACACTGGTCTCTCTATATAGGCCCTTCCTTGAGCATATGGCGCTGGCAACTCACATTGCTGGACATTATTACTACAATTACTATGATTGGAATAAACAGACTTTATACTTTCATCGTCTGAGGAGTCCTCAGAAGTTTCCATTGTTTCAACTCCCGAATTAATTTCAAGCGCCGTTATCACACTTTTATTTAAATCTCCAACATTGATTTCTGTCATAGTAACATCACTTGCAGCAATAAGAACGTCTGGTTTTTCTGCATGTTGTTTAACTTCTATCTGTGTTGTCCACTGAGGATGTGCGGAGGGTACCTCCACCATTGCACATTCAGCTTCTGCATGTTTGGAGGATAACTCCATTATGGCTGCCTGTGCATCCTGTAATTCTGGAGTTTCCTGTTCCATGCTAGCAATGTTAAGGGCTTTACAAAATCTATGTCCATGCCTATTCCATTTAGAACGTCTAAACTCTCTCTGCCTTCCTGTACCTCTGCTTATTACGGATACACCTGCCTTTGACCTATATTCCCTATCACTGGACTCTTGACAGAAGTCTCGCAGGATATTGACAAAATTTTGGTAGGATCTAGCATTCCTCAGAGCCATTCTAGTGGGATAGCTTACATAACACTTATTGCCATTGAGTATATGAAACTTGTATCATCCTCCAATAAGTCAGGACAGTTGAACACTTTCGTATACAATGCAAAATACTCACTGCAGAACAAAATTGGGTCATCTCCTCTCCTAAATTTCATTCGTTGTAAATTACTCATACCATTATCATGACTGTCCACAATACGCTGCAACTCTTTCCTCCGCACCTCTGCATCTGCTAAGTTATCATTAACCTGTGCAGATAACTGGCCTACCAAAGGTCCTGGTAGCCATGCTTTCAGAAGAGAACATGCATCCTCATTACTCAAATGAAATTTAAGGACTAGAGCCTCAAATTTATTGGACAGACTCACTGGTGATTCCAGGGCATTAAATTCACCCAGAATCTGGCACAAAGTAAGTCTCTCTTGGATTGTAATCAAACTGTTATTCTGCTTCGAAGCTATGGGTGCAATAGCAGACTGTGTTTCATCACAGCCCTTCTCCTCATTGACTGTGCAGATATTGGCCAACTGGCATGTTCCTTTGTGCTTGTTGAGCGATACTATACATTGCTCTTTAGTAAGAAGCTGGGAGTGTGCCTTTTGCTAATTTTCTTTCTAAAGACATAACCAACTCTTCCAACTCTGACAACTTTATTCGCAATGACTCTAAAAGTTTGCTCTTCATATCACAGTCCATGCTGCACCTCTGAAGCTGTTCTTGTAGCTCACTGTTTCTTTCTAACAAATTGCCTGCTGTAGCCCGCAATTTATCCATCTCACTACTGGAGGCTGTTGCAATCTTTAGAAGGTTTTCACTGATTTTCTCTATTTTCTCCCCGAGACGTCTTCTCTCTGCTTCCCACTTCCCCTCCATTTGCTCAGATATAAATTTAATTCTGAGCAACACTGCAATTTCATTTGCCAACCTTTCTTTTTTAACTTTCTTTTTTAGCTGTTTACCCAATAATCTGCTATTATGTTGCTGACACTGAGACAATAGTACCTTACACTGGCTTTTAAGAGGTTCATCTGCACATGAATGATAACTGGCAGAAGCGTACTTTTTAACATATGTAGACACAAGTTCCATTTCACAACCATACAATACACAATTCTATTTGTACTAACGTTCCAACACTATACTGAGTAATAAACCAAACTGAATTATCATTAGCTCTTACAACTCACAAAAAAAAAAAACGAATCGCTCTTCTAGCATTCAATAAACTTCATTCATTACCACTTTTAAAAATTAAACTTTTGCATACCATAGAAAAGATTCACCACACTTACTGTGGCATTATCGGCTGCCTTGTATCTGAGCACTTCTGTCCTGTAGGTTCTATGCGAATTTTAGGATTGCCACATTCTTTCTGGGGAATATCCATTGATATGCTAATTTGCACCTAGCTACACTGAAGCTCGTAAACAGATACAAAACACACAGATCAAAGCTGTTTAACAGCTATCTTTTTACCTGTAGTCCCACAACCAAAAAAAAAAAAAAAACAGATACCAAGCCGTTTAAAAACAAATTTGTTCCTTGTAGCTCTACAGCCTACCAGACACAAGGCACATTCTAAGACACAAGGCAGACTCTCAATCAATGCCTTCCCGCTAGGTTGCAGGCCACATTGATCTCCTATCGGACAGAGAGCTATTTTACTCTCACGTGGGTAAAAATAAAAAACTTAAAAAAAAAATCTAAACTAACATATTTCTCCCACTTTTTCCTCAAAGATGTATTTAATTCCTGTCAATCTCTAAAAAAGGGTGATCAGCCCTTTTCTCGCCAGCCCAATTGGCTGGTTACAGGCCTAAAGCACATTTAACAATATAACAACGTTTAACATATATACATATACCAGCCAAAGATCTCACCAGGTTCTACGTTTCCCTGATTAAATATTTCACAGAATCTTCATGACCATCCAAGCGTGGTTTCAGAATTCTCGAGCCAGCGCCAATCTTGTCCACACGAGAGATGATTTTCAGTTCTGGGTGTACTTGAGGATTTATGCTTAAAGGGACTCAAGACAAAAAATACATTAGGTTTTTGTGGATTCTGTGTAAAAATAAAATTCGCACGCTTTTTTTTTTATCTGTGTATTAATTTGTCTAGTCCCTATAATTAGTTAATCTATTAAACTCTGAGCTTAGGTTATTGTTAATATCACAATAATACCAGGTTAGCTATGAAACCAAACACAGGGTGCTGCTATTAAAACAGTATCTTATTTGTTTCCCAAGGAATTAGGAAACTAACATAAAGTATTAAAAGGGTATTACAAGGTTACATAGCTTACAATCAGAACACAATACACTAAACAGCAGATATCTACAACATATAATACAAGAATATCAACGATACTTATCACACATGGTTTCATCGGCTGGTCCTGGATGATAAATGGGGTCCGGGCCACATGGCTTAGGCCCGAGCCAGCCCCCAGAGTAAGGCCCCAAGATGGCCGAGACATGAGGCTTGCAAGACCAACATCAGCAGAGGGAGAGCATGGGACATAGAGAAAGACCTCCGTGTGTGTATTCTCTTTGCATTCAAACATACACACCTACTCGTAGCCACCCCCATTTGCCTTCCATCCAATAGAAATGGTCAAGAGGTGATCCTTCGAATGTCTGCCCATTCTTCAGGAAACATGCTGTATTGTCCACTAGGGTCAGCGTCTCTATTAGCCCCGTGTCAAATCTCAGCTAGCTCTTATTCTCTTTGAAGCCTGTAATCCCACATGTCACAGCAGGTGGGCTTGAGCCAAGCCATTGTTCTTCTGATTACAACGCTTTGGTGTGTTTAATTCCAACTGAGTTTACCTGGCTGAGCTTGGCAACAGGAAACATATATAGACAATCCAGAAATGTGATATTAATCCACGTTAAACTCCAACAGACGTGTTTCGGGGGTGCAACCCCTTCCTCTCACCTACTTTAGTTTCGAGGAAGGGGTTGCGCCCACAAAACACGTACATTGATATCCCATGATGGCAGATAGCACATGTTGACATACTGTATGTTTTGTGGATTTAGAAATATAGATGTAGGAGATGTAGGGAAAAGACACACATTTTAGGCATGGGATCATGAGGGAAATCCATATTTTGAGTCCCAATTTATGTGCAGCTTCAAAATCTGGCTTTTACAGGGGTGACATCACCCCATCTGATGAAGGCAAAATCAACACAGTTTTGACATACTAATGTCTCGTATGGCCTTCACTTTATCGAAGTTGAACCTTGTAAGTTCATGAGTTGGTGATGTGGACGTTATGGTTTTAAACATGCCTGTTTAGCCAAAAAAGGCTATATACTGTCAAACATACATGTTATACACCAAAGATGTTGGTTTGTTAAAAAACCCTTTTATAATGCACATGTGAATGTGCTTGGAGTAAAATGTTTTATACTCAACAATGTGTGGCTTCTTCTTTCAATGCTCAATACCAGTTTTTTTTAGTAAGTTGGTGTAGTTACAGTGACAATGGGGGTTATTTACTAAAGGCAATTCCACTTTGCACTACAAGTGCACTTTCAGTGCACTTTCAAGTGCACTTGCAAGGCATTTGTAGTGCAAAGTGGATTTGCCTTTAGTAAATAACCCCCACTGTGCTGTAAAATTTGCCAAATTCAGGCCATTTTAGAGACTCCAAGCTATTAATTCATGGAGTTGAAAAGGATGAATATTTTTATCATTAATGCATTATATACATTAACAACAATAACATTGTGTATGTGTAGCAGACCCACTCCACAACGTAATAGTTAGCTGAAGAAGAGCTGGTCAGCTCATGTATCAAATAAGTTAGTTTTGCACTATTGAAGAAAATGGACAAAAATAAAAGGCCATTGGAGAACCTAAGAGACAGATAAGAAACGCAAGCAATAAATCAAATGAAATATGAATTTAGTTTTTCCAAAAAAAATATTTTAACGAGCTTCCAGATTCTCTGGTATTCCCTCCCCCACCCATGAAGTACTCCACGTAGCTTTGCCGTACTTTGCAGGCGCTTTGGGGGGCAAGCCAGGACAGCCAGGTTCAAGCGCTGTCATTGTTTCTGCGGGTTAAATAGTCTGCCTTAGTCACTACTGAGGCCAGATAGTTGGCTGCATTCTTATGCAGAAAATTATGTAGAATGCAGCAGCTTAAAATTATGTGGTTCAGTTTGTATTCGGCCATGTTTATGGCCATTTGGAAAAGAGGGAACCGGCTGGCCATTATGCCAAAGGCATTCTCCACCACTCTTCTGGCTCTGGCCAGCTGGTAGTTAAAAACCCTCTGCTCCGGGGTCAGGGTCCTCAAGGGGAACGGCCTCATCAAATGCTCCACCAGCGCAAAGGCCTCATCCACAACAAAAACAAACGGGAAGCCCGCCACGTTAGCCGTTGGAGGTGGCAAACCCAAGCTACCATTCTGGAGACGCCTGTAAAATTCTGTCTGGGCAATGACTCCTCCATCAGACAGACGGCCATTCTTCCCCACGTCCAGATAGAGGAACTCATGGGACGTCAACACCACTGCCAACATACTCGGGGTCATACTACTGTACCCCTTGTTGTTGTAGTAGTATGACCCCAAGTTGGGGGGTGGGACGATCTGGATGTGCTTCATTTCTACCGCAGTTGGGAAAGTCCCACTGCTGTTTGAATTGGGAGGCCACAGTCTGCCATTCCTGTGGGTTGTGGAGTCAAACAAGAAAAAAAATTGTACTTTTGCACATAACATTGCAAGCAGATTAGACACAAACATTCTTGGCCAACATAAGTAGAACATTTATTGAAATGAGTATTTAAAGACAAAAGTATAAGGTCCACTTATCAGATTCCTCACCCCCTCCGATGGCCCATTGTAAAAATTTTAGGGTGGGGGGGAGATATTCTGGACAGGTAACTGTCTCCACTTCATTGAGAGCTGAATGCATACATAATGTGTGTTACTTTAGCCAGCCCCTCCTTACTTACACTATTGGCAGCCCACTGGACAGGTAAGAAGTGTCATAATCCAAAAATATGAATACACACTGTCCAAATTGAAGCACATTTTTACATTCTGCAATTACCTATCAAGATAATAGGAGAACAAAACTTTAAACAGTACCATTTGAAAGTATTCAGGCAGGCACTTGCACTACATGCTTTGGTGAATTCATCCATTAATATGAACACAAAAGAGGTAGGTATAGTGTGTATGGGTTTGGCAAAGTCAGCAGATAGAGTATTGGTATCGGTTGACTTAGCAGTTTGGGGGAGGGAGGGTTCCAAATGAGTTTTGGCCACAAAAAAAGTCTCTTGCACTCTGCCTGAATTTAAAGACAACAATAGCATTTGGGCACATTTTAGTGGGTGTTTAGGGTAAGCACTACAATGGAGCTGACAAAATACATTGTTAAATGACTAGGCTAGGTGTGTATGGGCCCAGGATAGCATGCTGGGGAGGTTAGTGAAGGCAAATATGCATGAAGGACAAAAAATGAGCATTAAAAGCTTACAGCATGCATGAGGACAAAGAGGACATTCACAGCATATTACAATTGTGGTAATTATGGAATGATGAAAGAAATACAATACATTAGCAAACATCAAATACATAGAATGGATAAAACTTACCTTAATATAGTCCTTCTGCAGGACCTGAATAATGGCAGAACAGGTCTCTGGAATAATGATTCCCAGAGCCTGGGGGGAGATCCCAGTCGTGAACTTGATATCCTGGAGACTTCTCCCCATTGCCAAGTACTGCAAGGTGGCAACGGGCCTTTGCTCGGGAGTGATGGCTTGCCGCATGCAGGTGTCCTGCTTGGTAATATAGAGGGACAGCAAAGCCAACAGACGCTGATAGACGGGGTCCTCCGGAGATAGTTCCTAAAATTGTCAGGATTATTCTCTTGGAGCTCCCACAGCAAAGGCATATGAGAGAATTGGTCATGATTAAGTAACCTATTCTAGGTCTATGAACTCCGTCTCCCCCTGTTCATGGACTGGACTTGGGTCAAAGCAAGAACTCCAACACCAAGCCCAACAACAGCACAAACTCTACAATGAGTACATAACCGCAACATGGCTAGAAAACAGTCGGCTGCTCAGAACGAACTGACAGAACGCACTGAAAATCAGAAAGGACCTGAGAAGAATGAGCTGAAAATCAGTAACGAGCAGACAAGAACGCACTGAAAAACAGAAGTGAACTATAAATAGAATACACTGAAAGACAGGAACGAACTGACAACACGCACTGAAGAACAGATACGAACCGACAAGCACAAACTGAAAAGCAGAAACAAACTGAAAAGCACGAGGCTGAAAAGCGCGAATCATCTCTCACCAAACTTCTACTAACAGGAAATAAACATGAGATTAGCATAAGGAGCCCAAAGGGAGGCGCACTGGCTATTGAACTTCCTTTTTATCGGCTCGTCGTTCGTGTTGTACGTCACCGCGTTCCCATGTTCGTAATTGTTGGCCAACGTTTGTGTGACCGTGTGTATACAAGACAAGTTTGAGCCAACAACCTTCGAAAAAGTTAAAAAGTTAAAAAGTTTCAGGTGTGAATGGGGAGCAGGTATGTTAAATTTGGTGTTATCGCTCTCATGCTCTCATACTGGTCACTGGAAGTTCAACATGGCACCTCATGGCAAAGAACTCTCTGAGGATCTGAAAAAAAGAATTTTTTCTCTACATAAAGATGGCCTAGGCTATAAGAAGACTGCCAAGACCCTGAAACTGAGCTGCAGCACGGTGGCCAAGACCATACAGTGGTATAACAGGAGAGGTTCCACTCAGAACAGGCCTCGCCATGGTTGACCAAAGATGTTGTGTGCATGTGCTCAGCATCATATCCAGAGGTTGTCTTTGGGAAATAGAAGGAGTGCTGCTAGCATTGCTGCAGAGGTTAAAGGGGTGGGGGGTCAGCCTGTCAGGGCTCAGACCATACGCCGCACACTGCATCAAATTGGTCTACATGGCTGTCTTCCCAGAAGGAAGCTTCTTCTAAAGATGATGCACAATAAAGCTCACAAACAGTTTGCTGAAGACAAGCAGACTAAGGACATGGATTACTGGAACCATGTCCTGTGGTCTGATGAGACCAAGATAAACGTACTTGGTTCAGATAGTGTCAAGCATGTGTGGCCGCAACCAGATGAGTAGTACAAAGACAAGTGTGTCTTGCTTACAGCCAAGAATGGTGGTGGAAGTGTCAAGGTCTGGGGCTTCATGAGTGCTGCCGACACTGGGGAGCTACAGTTCATTGCGGGAACCATGAATGCCAACATGTACTATGACATACTGAAGTAGACCATGATCCCCTCCCTTCGCAGACTGGGCTGCAGGGCAGTATTCCAACATGATAACGACCCCAAATATACCTCCAGGACAACCACTGCCTTGCTATAGAAGCTGAGGGTAAAGGTGATGGACTGGCCAAGCACGTCTCCAGACCTAAACCCTATTAAGCATCCGTGGGGCATCCTCAAACGGAAGGTGGAGAAGTGCAAGGTCTCTAACATCCACCAGCTCAGTGATGTCGTCATGGAGGAGTGGAAGAGGACTCCAGTGGCAACCTGTGAAGCTCTGGTGAACTTCATGCCCAAGAGGGTTATGGCAGTGCTGGAAAATAATGGTGGCCACACAAAATATTGACACTTTCGGCCCAATTTGGACATTTCACTTAGGAGTGTACTCACTTTTGTTGCCAGACCAGTTTAGACATAAAAGGCTGTATGTTGAGTTATTTTGAGGGGACAGCAAACAGTTGTACAAGCTGTACACTCATTATTATAGCAAAGTGACATTTCTTCAGTGTTGTCACATGAAAGGATATAATAAAATATTTACAAAAATGTGAGGGGTGTACTCACTTTTGTGAGATACTGTATATATACATATATTTTTTCAGAAAATCCCTACTAAGATGCCAGCTTCAGACTGATCACTATCCATTATTAAACAATCATCCAGGGGAAGAGCTTTAGAGTGGGTAAGTTATTGGTCACACATAGGGCGCCATAAAACACACTCATATTTATTTACTTTATGATTTACATTGTAGATGCACTTGTGCCCCACTCTCACCCTCCACATCCAGCAGGTGTGATCTCCTGTAGGTCAAACTGGGCCCCTCTGCATCTCCCTGATCGGTGGCTATCTGGAAACTATCTTGTCTTTGTAGTTTCCAGGTAGCTGAAGCCATTTCTTATGAATCAACTGTGTTTACTCTTTTTAAATGATAATGACAAAAGAAACTACTCAAATAAACCTGATCAAAAGTTTACATTCCCTGGTTCTTAATACCGTGTATTGCCCTCTTTAACATCAATGACAGCTTGAAGTCTTTTGTGGTATTTGTGGATGAGGCTCTTTATCTTCTCAGATGGTAAAGCTGCCCATTCCTCTTGGCAAAAAGCCTCCAGTTCCTGTAAATTATTGGGCTGTCTTGCATGAATTGCACGTTTGAGATCTCCCCAGAGTGGCTCAATGATATTAAGGTCAGGAGACTGAGATGGCCACTCCAGAACCTTCTGTTTATTCTGCTGTAGCCAATGACAGGTCGACTTGGCCTTGTGTTTTGGATCATTGTCATGTTGGAATGTCCAAGTACGTCCCATGTGCAGCTTCCTGGCTGATGAATGCAAATGTTCCTCCAGTATTTTTTGATAACTTACTGCATTCATCTTGCCAACAGTTTTGACCAAATTTCCTGTCCCTTTATAGCTCACACATCCCCAAAACATTAGCGATCCACCTCCGTGTTTCACAGTAGGAAAGGTGTACCTTTCATCAGTGGCGGCCCGTCCATAGGGGGCACTCGGGCGCCGCCGCCCCTACTGTAGTCACCAAAAAAACCCAAAAAAACCTTCCTCCTTCCTGAGTATAGAGACCATCCTCCAGCATCACTGACTGCAGATATACATCATTATTACTTTATTTCAGGTACTTATATAGCGCCGTCATTTTACACAGTGCTTTACATATACATTGTACAGTCACATTAGTCTCTACCCTCAAGGAACTTACAACCTAAGGTCCCCAACACACATTCATACATATACTAGGGCCAATTTGGACAGGATCCAATTAACCTAACAGCATCTCCTGTTACTGTATACATAGCTGTATACAGGACAGATGATGTATATCTGCAGTCAGTGATGATGGAGGAAGGTCTCCATATACAGGAAGGAAGGTAGGTGTATATAGCTAGCTGTATACAGGACAGATGATGTATACCTGCATACCCTGATCTGTGAGGCTGAGCTATATACCCTGATTTGTAATGCTGAGCTATATACCCTGATCTGTGAGGCTGAGCTATATACCCTGATCTGTGAGGCTGATCTAAATATCCTGATCTGTGAGGTTGAGCTATATACCCTGATCTGCGAGGCTGAGCTATATACCCTGATCTGTGAGGCTGAGCTATAGGACCCTGATCTGTGAGGCTGAGCTACATGGCCCTGATATGTGAGGCTGTGCTATATATCCTGATCTGTGAGGCTGAGCTGTATACTCTGTCCTGTGATGCAAGGGCTGTATACTCCTGTCCTGTGATGCTAGGGCTGTATACTCTGTCTTGTGATGCTAGGGCTGTATACGCCTGTCCTGTGATGCTAGGGCTGTATACTCCTGTCCTGTGATGCTAGGGCTGTATACTCCTGTCCTGTGATGCTGAGCTGTATACTCCTGACACTATGGGTGGAACACAGGTGATGGAGTGGGTGGATTCTATAAGGGGTGGAGCTTATTGGAAGTGGGAAGAGTAAAAAAGGAAGGACGGGGTTTGACACCCCCCCATCCTAAAACTTCACCAGCCGCCACTGCCTTTCATCATATACCTTGTTGACTCCTCCCTGAATGTAGCGTTTATGGTTGTGGGCAAAAAGCTCAATTTTGGTCTCATCACTCCAAATGACTTTGTGCCAGAAGGTTTGAGGCTTGTCTCAGTACTATTTGGCGTATTGTAAGGGGGATACTTTGTGGCATTTGTGTAGTAATGGCTTTCTTCTGGTGACTCGACCATGCAGCCCATCTTTCTTCAAGTGCCTCCTTATTGTGCATCTTGAAACAGCCACTCCACATGTTTTTAGAGAGTCCTGTATTTCACCTGAAGTCATTTGTGGGTTTTTCTTTGCATCCTGAACAATTTTCCTGGCAGTTGTGGCTGAAATTTTAGTTGGTCTACCTGACCGTGGTTTGGTTTCAACAGTACCCCTTATTTTCCACTTCTTGATTAGAGTTTGAACACTGCTAATTGGCATTCTCAATTCCTTGCATTTTTTATATCCTTTTCATGTTTTATACAGTTCAACTACCTTTTCCCGCAGATCCTTTGACAATTCTTTTGCTTTCCCTATGACTCAGAATCCAGAAACGTCAGTGCAACACTGGATGAAAGATGCAAGGGTCTGTCAGGAGTCCAGAAACTCGTTGACCTTTTACACACACACTAATTACAAGAAAACAGATCACAGGTGAGGATGGTTACCTTTAATAGCCATTGAAACGCCTTAGTGTCAACTTGTGTGCATGTTATCAGGCCAAAATCTCCAGGGTATGTAAACTTTTGATCAGGGTCATTTGGGTAGTTTCTGTTTTAAAAGATGATTTAAAAAGAGTAAATACAGTTGATTGCTAATAAATGGCTTCAGTCAAACACTAACAATGAGTGAAAGAAATGTTTTTATGTTATCATTCATATTCTCTGAAAAATGGCTAAGAAATCATAAATTCTGGCAGGGTATGTAAACCTATGAGCACAACTGTCTATATACAGTATCTCACAAAAGTGAGTGCACCCCTCACATTTTTGTAAATATTTTATTCTATCTTTTCATGTAACAACACTGAAGAAATTACACTTTGCTACAATGTAAAGTAGTAAGCGTACAGCTTGTATAACAGTGTAAATTTGCTGTCCCCTCAAAATAACTCAACTCACAGCCATTAATGTCTAAACTGCTGGCAACAAAAGTGAGTACACCCCTAAGTGAAAATGTCCAAATTGGGCCCAAAGTGTCAATATTTTGTGTGGCCACCATTATTTTCCAGCACTGCCTTAACCCTCTTGGGCATGGAGTTCACCAGAATTACACAGGTTGCCACTAGGGATGAGCCAAATACCCCCCTGTTCAGTTCGCACCAGAACATGCGAACAGGCAAAAAATTTGTTTGAACACACGAACACCCTTAAAGTCTATGTGACACGAACATGAATAATCAAAAGTGCTAATTTTAAAGGCTTATATGCAAGTTATTGTCATAAAAAGTGTTTGGGGACCTGGGTCCTGCCCCAGGGGAGATGGATCAAAAAAAAGTTTTAAAAACGGCCATTTTTTTGGGAGCAGTGATTTTAATAATGCTTAAAGTGAAACAATAAAATTGTAATATTCCTTTAAATTTCGTACCTGGGGAGTGTCTATAGTATGCCTGTAAAGGGGCACATGTTTCCCTTGTTTAGAACAGTCTGACAGCAAAATGACATTTCAAAGAAAAAAAAGTCATTTAATACTACTCGCGGCTATTAGTGAATTGCCGGTCCGACAATACACATAAAAGTTCATTGATAAAAACGGCATGGGAATTCCCCACAGGGGAACCCCGTCCCAAAATTTAAAAAAAAATGACGTGGGGGGTCCCCCTAAATTCCATACCAGGCCCTTCAGGTCTGGTATGGATATTAAGGGGAACCCCAGCCAAAATAAAAAAAAAAAAATGGCGTGGGGTCCCCCTCAAAATCTATACCAGACCCTTCAGGTCTGGTATGGATTTTAAGGGGAACCCCGCAACAAAATAAAAAAATCCATGCACGCAACCTGGCAAGCCGCAGGAAAAGAGGGGGGGAGAGAGAGTGCCCCCCTCCTGAACCGTACCAGGCCACATGCCCTCAACATTGGTAGGGTGCTTTGGGGTAGCCCCCCAAAGCACCTTGTCCCCATGTTGATGGAGAAAAGGGCCTCATCCCCACAACCCTTGCCCGGTGCTTATGGGGGTCTGCGGGTGGGGAGCTTATCGGAATCTGGAAGCCCCCTTTAACAAGGGGACCCCCAGATCCCGGCCCTCCCCCCTGTGTGAAATGGTAAGGGGGTACAAAAGTACCTCTACCATTCCACAAAAAAAGTGTCAAAAATGTTAAAAATGACAAGAGACAGTTTTTGACAATTCCTTTATTTAAATGCTTCTTCTTCTTTCTTCTATCTTCTATCTTCTATCTTCCTTCGGTTTCTTCCTCCATCTTCTTCTGGTTCTTCTGGTTCTTCCTCTGGTGTTCTCGTCCGGCATCCTCCTCCGCGGCGCCGGCGTCTTCTTCCCTTCGTCTTCTGGGCCGCTCTGCATCCAGAATGGTGGGAGGCTCCTGCTGTGTGACGCTTCTCCTCTTCTGACGGTTCTTAAATAACAGAGAGCGGGGCCACCCGGTGACCCCGCCCCCTCTGACGCACGGGGGTCCCCTTGTTAAAGGGGGCTTCCAGATTCCGATAAGCCCCCCGCCTGCAGACCCCCACAACCACCGGGCAAGGGTTGTGGGGATGAGGCCCTTGTCCCCATCAACATGGGGACAAGGTCTTTTGGGGGGCTACCCCAAAGCACCCTCCCAATGTTGAGGGCATGTGGCCTGGTACGGTTCAGGAGGGGGGGCACTCTCTCATCCCCCCTCTTTTCCTGTGGCCTGCCAGGTTGCGTGCTCGGATAAGGGTCTGGTATGGATTTTTGGGGAGACCCCACGCCATTTTTTTTTAAAATTTTGTCACGGGGTTCCCCTTAAAATCCATACCAGACCTGAAGGGTGTGGTACAGATTTTGAGGGGGACCCCACGCCATTTTTTTTTTTTAATTTTGCCCGGGGTTCCCCTTAATATCCATACCAGACCTGAAGGGCCTGGTATGGAATTTAGGGGGACCCCCACGTAATTTTAAAAAAAAATTTGGTTTGGGGTTCCCCTGTGGGGAATTCCCATGACGTTTTTATCAATGAACTTTTATGTGTATTGTCGGACCGGCAATTCATTAAAAGCCGCGAGTAGTTTTAAATGACTTTTTTTCCTTTGAAATGACATTTTTCTGTCAGACTGTTATAAACACAGGAAACATGCGCCCCTTTACAGGCATACTATAGACACCCCCCAGGTACGAAATTTAAAGGAATATTACGCTTTTATTGTTTCATTTCAAGCATTATTAAAATTACTGCTCCTGAAAAAACTGACGTTTTTAAAACTTTTTTTTGCATTGATCCATGTCCCCTGGGGAAGGACCCAGGTCCCCAAACACTTTTTTATGACAATAACTTGCATATAAGCCTTTAAAATTAGCACTTTTGATTTCTCCCATATGCTTGGTCAGTCCATCACCTTTACCCTCAGCTTCTTTAGCAAGGCAGTGGTCATCTTGGAGGTGTGTTTGGGGTCGTTATCATGTTGGAATACTGCCCTGCGACCCAGTCTCTGAATGGAGGGGATCATGCTCTGCTTCCGTATGTTACAGTACATGTTGGCATTCATGGTTCCCTCAATGAACTGTAGCTCCCCATTGCCAGCAGCACTCATGCAGCTCCAGACCATGACACTGCCGCCACCATGCTTGACTGTAGGCAAGACACACTTGTCTTTGTACTCCTTACCTGGTTGCCGCCACACATGCTTGACACCATCTGAACCAAATACGTTGATCTTGGTCTCAGCAGACCACAGGACATGGTTCCAGTAATCCATGTCCTTAGTTTGCTTGTCTTCAGCAAATTGTTTGCGGGCTCTCTTGTTCATCATCTTTAGAAGATGCTTCCTTCTGGGACGACAACCATGCAGACCAATTTGATGCAGTGTGCGGCATATGGTCTGAGCACTGACAGGCTGACCCCCACCCCTTCAACCCCTGCAGCAATGCTGGCAGTACTCATACGTCTAATTCTCTAAGGCAACCTCTGGATATGATGCTGAGCAGGTGCACTCAACTTTTTTGGTTGACCATGGTGAGACCTGTTCTGAGTGGAACCTGTCCTGTTAAACCACTGTATGGTCTTAGCCACCGTGCTGCAGCTCAGTTTCAGGGTCTTGGCAATCTTCATATAGCCTAGGCCTCCTTTATGTAGAACAACAATTATTTTTTTAAGATCCTCAGAGAGTTCTTTGCCATGAGGTGCCATGTTGAACCTCCAGTGACCAGTATGAGAGAGTGAGAGCGATAACACCAAATTTAACACACCTGTTCCCCATTCACACCTGAGACCTTGTAACACTAACGAGTCACATGACAGCGGGGAGGGAAAATGGGCCCAATTTGGACATTTTCACTTAGGGGTGTATTCACTTTTGTTGCCAGCGGTTTAGACATTAATGGCTGTGTGTTGAGTTATTTTGAGGGGACAGCAAATTGACACTGTTATACAAACTGTACAAAGTGTCATTTCTTCAGTGTTGTCACGTGAAAAGATATAATAAAATATTTCCAAAAATTTGAGGGGTGTACTCACTTTTGCTAGATACTGTATACATACAGTGGGGATGGAAAGTATTCAGACCCCCTTAAATTTTTCACTCTTTGTTATATTGCAGCCATTTGCTAAAATCATTTAAGTTAATTTTTTTCCTCATTAATGTACACACAGCACCCCATATTGACAGAAAAACACAGAATTGCTGACATTTTTGCAGATTTATTAAAAAAGATAAAATGAAATATCACATGGTCCTAAGTATTCAGACCCTTTGCTCAGTATTTAGTAGAAGCACCCTTTTGATCTAATACAGCCATGAGTCTTTTTGGGAAAGATGCAACAAGTTTTTCACACCTGGATTTGGGGATCCTCTGCCATTCCTCTTTGCAGATCCTCTCCAGTTCTGTCAGGTTGGATGGTAACAGCCATTTTTAGGTCTCTCCAGAGATGCTCAATTGGGTTTAAGTCAGGGCTCTGGCTGGGCCATTCAAGAACAGTCACAGAGTTGTTGTGAAGCCACTCCTTCGTTATTTTAGCTGTGTGCTTAGGGTCATTGTCTTATTGGAAGGTAAACCTTTGGCCCAGTCTGAGGTCCTGAGCACTCTGGAGAAGGTTTTCATCCAGGATATCCCTGTACTTGGCTGCATTCATCTTTTCCTCGATTGCAACCAGTCGTGCTGTCCCTGCAGCTGAAAAACACCCCCACAGCATGATGCTGCCACCATCATGCTTCACTGTTGGGACTGTATTGGACAGGTGATGAGCAGTGCCAGGTTTTCTCCACACATACTGCTTGGAATTAAGGCCAAAAAGTTCTATCTTGGTCTTATCCGACCAGAGAATCTTATTTCTCACCATCTTGGAGTCCTTCAGGTGTTTTTTAGCAAACTTCATGTGCGCTTTCATGTGTCTTGCGCTGAGGAGAGGCTTCCGTTGGGGCCACTCTGCCATAAAGCCCCGACTGGTGGAGGGCTGCAGTGATGGTTGACTTTCTACAACTTTCTCCCATCTCCCGACTGCATCTCTGGAGCTCAGCCACAGTGATCTTTGGGTTCTTCTTTACCTCTCTCACCAAGGCTCTTCTCCCCGATAGCTCAGTTTGGCTGGACGGCCAGCTCTAGGAAGGGTCCTGGTCGTCCCAAACCTCTTCCATTTAAGGATTATGGAGGCAACTGTGCTCTTAGGAACCTTAAGTGCAGCAGAATTTTTTGTAACCTTGGGCAGATCTGTGCCTTGCCACAATTCTCTGAGCTCTTCAGGCAGTTCCTTTGACCTCATGATTCTCATTTGCTCTGACATGCACTGTGAGCTGTAAGGTCTTATATAGACAGGTGTGTGGCTTTCCTAATCAAGTCCAATCAGTATAATCAAACACAGCTGGACTCAAATGAAGGTGTAGAACCATCTCAAGGATGATCAGAAGAAATGGACAGCACCTGAGTTAAATATATGAGTGTCACAGCAAAGGGTCTGAATACTTAGGACCATGTGATATTTCAGATTTTCTTTTTCAATAAATCTGCAAAAATGTCAACAATTCTGTGTTTTTCTGTCAATATGGGGTGCTGTGTGTACATTAATATAATTAATATAATTATTATGCAATATAACAAAGAGTGAAAAATTTAAGGGGGTCTGAATACTTTCCGTCCCCACTGTATGTGTGGACTCTACATTTAATTGTCTTATTTTGATATGTTTCATGATCTAGATGTCCCTATCCCCCTGAGGAAAATTTGAATGAATATAATTGAAACGCATTGGGGTTTTCTCTGAGCGATAACCCTTAGTTTGAAATTTTCATGTATTGTTATCTGCCAGTGTATAGTTGGACCTCTCATTGTATATAGAGGTCATGCATACCAGAGCTCATGCTGTTTTTAATTGATTTTACATTTTGCATTAAGAAACTTTTTTAGATATGTTATGATGTAGTCTGACCTTTCTAAGCTGCCCAAAAACCCTTGGGAGCATTTTTCTTGTTTTGTTATGGAGATTTCACATAAACCTCATATGGTTAAATAAACCTCATATGGTTATATACGCCTATTTAAGAGACATAGGGGGTGATTTACTAAGAAGAAGGCACTGCACCAGTTCATACATTAATTGGTGTGCCGGAAAAGTCATTAATTGAACGTGCGAACCGATGCACATTGAAGCACAAATAACGATAATAAATACCCGCATATGTAAACTGCAACTGGCACTAGGGTAACTGTGGTTTTCTCATTGATAATAGGGCACGCCCAATACAATTGGTTAATTTCATCTCATTGGATGTGTCTTGTTAGGCAATTAGTAGTTATACTCAGTTAATTAACCCTTTTGATGCTAATCTCATTCCTATCACTTCTAATATATATTTGAAATGTGTTTTTTTCTTTTTTTACCCTAATCTTTCAATACATTGCAAAGAACAGAGAAGTGTTTCTAAACCCAATAAATTTATATTTTCAGATCTTGATCTTTAAAGGTGACCATACACTGCAATCAGTTAGATCTTAAATACCGTATTTATCGGCGTATAACACACACAGGTGTATAACACTCACATTAACTTTAAGAGGGAAGTTTCAGGGAAAAAAAATAAAATTTTAAATAAGGAACTTTGAAGCAAAATAAGGGTCAGTGCCCATCTGCAGTCTCACCATTGCCACCAATGCAGCCCCATCAATGCCCATCTGCAGTCTCACAAGTGCCATCAATGCAACATCATCAGTCCACATCAATGCAGCAGCCTCACCATTGCCATCAATGCAGCAGCCTCACCATTGCCATCAGTGCAGCCTGATTGATGCCCATTTGCAGCCTAGAGGGGACAGGGAGGGGGGCGGGATGAGCACCGAAAGATTATATACAGTGAGAATCTCGTATGATTGACAGAACAGTGGTCCAATGGCAGCCTAGGAGACGGGACTTCCTATTACAGAGGCCACCAAGTAAACAGGAGATTCTCACTGTATGTAATCTGACAACGCTCATCCCGCCCCCCTCCCTGTCCCCTCCGAGGCATCTAAAATTGAAGTATTGGCGTATAACACGCACATACTATTTGCACCCAATTTTTAGGGTGAAAAAGTGAGTGTTATATGCCAATAAATACAGTAGATTTGATTTAGTGCAAGATTCTGTTTGATTTCCTATATTTTGAATTAACTGTTCAAGTGCGTCTTCCTATTACCTATTTTGCTAAATATCGAGTTGTATAGAGACTGGCCAATCAGATTGCATAGTGCATGACCATCTTCGGGGGAAATTTGGAATGTAAATGTGCCATGACCCACTTGTATTTTCCTAACGATATTCCTTGGGCATTATACAAGGCACATGAAAAACCACCTTTTTTTGAAAACATGCTAGAGTGATCAGGAATCTTCAAGCTACTGCTCTCCAGCTGTTGCAGAACTACACATCCCATGAGGCATTGTAAAACTCTGACATTCACAGACATGATTAGGCATGATGGGAATTGTAGTTCCTGAACAACTGGAGGGTCGTAGTTTGAAGACCCCTGTGCTAAACCATTATTATGCCTCCAGAAATACACACACACACACTGAAGGAGGAAGCAATATACCTTGGCCCAGAAGTGAATCTGTACACAGGAAGTAGGTGTGTGTTTTGAGGCCAAATCATTTATACATACACACATGACCCACACAAACACCACCACTTGCAAAAATAAATCAAAAATGATCTTAAGGATCATCTCTTCCTCAGAGAAGAGTGAGCGGGGCATGGTGGTGGGAAGAAATTAGCAGTACAAGCAACTTCCTAGAGGGGCGTGATGTCATTCCTGTGTGCTGGCCACTGCTTCCGGGAACCAGATATGCGCCACGGGTACATACCTCCACGCACACAGCAGTTGCACATCTCACATACACAGCGGTAATGCAACATTTGGTGCATCTAGCTGCAGGAACTCAATTTTTATGGAAATTATTAGTAAAGCAGATGCAGATTTCCAGGACTGGACTAACAAATGTTCATAGTGAAAGGCAACTGGTGTTTTCTATTAACCAAGGTCTAAGTGGGTCATTGACATGCATCACAGTTGAACTTAGGAATGTGTCTTTGCAAAGTTAAACTAAATGAAATCCTTTTCTATTTTTGCTTGGAGATAGAGTGCAGAGGGATTCAAAGTCTTGTCAATTTTTGGGGATGTCTGCACCCATGATAGGGTGAAGACACCTCCCAAATTTTGCTAGTTTCTCCTTCAAATTTATTCACTTCCTGTCACATAGCCAAACAGGAAGTGAGGGTAAAACCCTACCAATGTCTTTCCTTGGGGACACACAGGTCAGTCTAAATAGTTTCCCCATTAGGGAAATTGTACTCTAGCATTTTGCTCTGTACACCCCAAATTATTAGGTATTCTTGGACTTTGGGATTTATTTACTAAAAGCAAATCCACTTTGCAATTCAAGTGCACTTGGAAGTGCAGTTGTTGGAGATCCGAGGGGGACATGCAAGGAAAATAAAAAAAACAGCATCTTTGCTTCTACATGATTGGATGATAAAATCACCAGTGCTTCCCCTCAGATTTACAGCGAGTACACTTGTATTGTAAAGTGGATTTGCTTTTAATAAACCCCAAAATATCTAATTTGAGTGTACACAACATAGTGCTAGAGTGCAATTTGCCTAATGGAGACACTAGTTAGATTGACCTATGTGTCCCCAAGGAAAGACATAGGAAGTGAGTATAAAACCCCTACCAGTTTGGCTATGTGACAGGAAGTGAAGCCAATTTTCGGAAAAGGGACACAAAGCCCAACCTAAAAAAGACAAGCAGGGGTTCTAACACTCACTTGGTTTCCCTCAAATGCCCACAATTAGAATAGGATTGTCTTGAGCTAGATTTTAGATCTGTGCTCTAAATCAGTGGTTCTCAACCCTGTCCTCAAGTACCCCCAACAGGCCATGTTTGCAGGTTTACCTTCATCTTGCACAGGTGCTTTAAATCAGAGTCAATGGCTTGGTATTTTGGACAGCTATTTAAGCTAAGATAAATTCCCAAAACATGTCCTGTTGGGGGTACTTGAGGACTGAGGCTGAGAACCACTGCGCTAAAATGGAAAATTGAATACTTACCTCTCTGTAATTTTCCTTTCCTGGTGCCTATTCATGGCAGCATATGCACAATCCAAGCATATGCTACCACAAAGGCACCAGGAAAGTAGCTTTTAGAAAATTCACACCTTTTTTTGTTTTGCCATGCCACTCAGCCTAGTTAAGGTGCAGCTGGGAAATCTGTTGCATGAAAATGTAGGGGGGGGGGGTAAAATGCATTACTTGGATTGAGCATGCATCTACAAAACAAATTATTAACAAAACACATAAAACATAAAAATTTGCTACAAATGTTATTGGTCAGCAAAACAGGACTTGAAAAAGAGCATGGAAAGCAAAACACGTGTTTGTTAATTTGAGACACTAACAGAATATGGTTTTGAGGTCTGACCATTTTGCAGAGGAAATTAACAGGAGTTAAAAGGACTGCACCCACAAACGGACAGTCTCTTAAGGATTTAAACATTTAGTAGTCACAACAGCTTGAGGAAGATTTTGCAAAATAATGCAGCACAGACAACTAAATCAAAGTGAAACTAACAACCTACAAACACAGATTGACAACATCAAGAATATTTCAGTGAAAAATATCCTCCCCAAAAAACAAAAACAAAAAACAAAAGTAAAAAATACTTGCTCTAAAACACATCTGTTTTGCAAAGACATAAACAAAATACAAAGAGAAAATACATGTGTTATAAACTCTATAAGGACAAACTGCTGGTGACTCTTGTGCTCAAATCAACCCGTGACTTCTGTGCTCCCCTACGGTTCCCCACTCACCAACTTCCCATACCCCTATGGGGGTAACATACATTAAGGAACATCAGAGGTGGTCTTCGTGGATAGTCTCCTGTGGTCCCTCTGTCAGTGATCCAATTACCACTAAAGCCATATGTCCGGAGCAATCAGTCATGCAGCCCAGCCTCTAACACCATAAGGAGGAAGTGATTTTTCTCCAGGGATAAATCCAGTAACACCACTGGTAATTGCAATCCCTCACATCTAAACCTCTGGTCGGGTCCACTCCAGCCTCACAGGCGTTGCAGTTCAAAAAGAAAAATCACTTCCTCCTTATGGTGTTAGAGGCTGGGCTGCATGACTGATTGCTCCGGACGTCCGGCTTTAGTGGTAATTGGATCACTGATAGAGGGACCACAGGAGACTATCCATGAAGACCACCTCTGATGTTCCTTAATGCATGTTACCCCCATAGGGGTATGGGAAGCTGGTGAGTGGGGAACCATAGGGGAGCACAGAAGTCAGCGGTTGATCTGACCACAAGAGTCACCAGCAGTTTGAACTGTATATAGCAAAAGCTTTTTGCACACAAACCTGCTTGCAATCACATTTTTACTCCTGAAAAACTCTGGGTTTTTTTTTTTTTTTTTTTTTACTGTTTTCAATTTTTCAGCATTTAATATATCTTTTTCATTAATATTTTTTGGATCATTTTTTGGATCACCTTCAGGACTTTGATTAATGTTAAGCTTACTATACTGAATTCGATATGATACACATGTGGCACAGATTGGCACACCAATGCTTTTATGTATAAATACTACAATTGAGCGTTATCACTGAATTTTAAATGTTATGTTGTAGTATTTTAATTTTTAATTTTTATTTGTTAGAGGTATCACTTATAGCACATCATATTGGATGTTTTGCACCTTGTTTACACATTTAGTTCACTTAAATAGGGAGCGCCATTCCCCACCATTACATTCACGTCTACACACATATTCTCCTTTGACGCTTTCCATTTTCGACCCCCATAAAAAAGTAAACAATAACGTATAAATTTTCCTCAGTCTTATCTCCCCAGGAGAGAAGATATTACTTGCATACAAAATTAAAGGTACGATTACTGCCTTGACTACTAAAACTTTCCCATAATTCGACAATTTTCTTAGATACCAAAACCTCAACTTTTTTGGCTATCTTTTCTCCCACTTCATTCCAGCATGCTTCCCCTTTCATTCCATGGTCAAACACAATACCCAAAATCCTCACTCCATCCTCAACCTTCCTAATCTCATCATCCACACACTCCACTTGTCTTCCATACACACCCAAACTACACTTATTTCAATTCACAATCATTTACGCACATACACAAAAAAACAGACAAAAGTAACTTCACCCTTCTTACGCCCACCAATGACTGACACACTGCCACCACGTTATCCATATAACCTAAACATTTCCCAATCCCCCCACCACTCCCAGGCACCAAAAAGCCCCTCACCACCTTATCCCTCTGCATCATCCTTAACAGCAGATCAATAAAACAAATAAAGAGAATAGGGGACAGGGGACACCCCTGTCCCACCCCAGATTTAACCAAAAAAGCCCACCCCAAACTCCCATTAACCAGAAAGAGACTACTGATCCCCCAATGCAACCCTTTTATTACATTAAAGAGCTGCTGTGGTATACCCATCTGCTTCAAAACCTCCCACAAAAACCCATGATTCGCTTTATCATATGCCTTCTCTAGGTCAAATGATGTCAGGATAATCAAACTATTCCTATCTTTACAAAAATGAATTATATCCCTAACTAAAATTACCATATATACTCGAGTATAAGGCGAGTTTTTCAGCACATTTTTTTGTGCTGAAAGTGCCCCCCTCGACTTATACTCGAGTCAAGCACTTTTCTGCAGCAAAAAATTTCATTTTCCAAACCGACTTTGGGGCCCCGTATCTCAGGGCCACTTTGTGCCCCAAATTTGGTGTGCAAACCCAGTGGAACTGGTACCACAACATATCCAAAGCTAGGGTTTCTAGCACTAAGTGGCCCCGAGATAAAGGGCCCCAAAATCGGTTTGGAAAATGTCATTCTCTCCTGCAGAAAAGTGCTTGACATTTTCTGAACCAAGTTTGGGGCCCCGTATCTCAGGACCACTTGATGCTAGGAACCCCAAATTTGGGGGGCAAACCCAGTAGAACTGGTATCACAAAATATCCAAAGCTGGGGTTCCTAGAAATAAGTGGCCCCGAGATACGGGGCCCCAAACCCAGTTCGGAAAATGTCATTCTCTGCTGCAGAAAAGTGCTTGACATTTTCTGAACCAATTTTTGGGGCCCTGTATCTCGGGGACACTTGGTGCTAGAAACCCTAGCTTTGAATATTTTATGGTACTAGTTCCACTGGGTTTGCACACCACGTTTGGGGTTCCTAACACTAAGTAGCCCCAAGATACGGGGCCCCAAAGTTGGTCAACTGTGTCCATCTGCAGCAATGTCATTTCGGGACCCTTTGGGTTCAGAGACCCCAAATTTTGGCTGCAGCTAGGGGGCATCTAGGTACCCTTAACTACCGAGTTTGAAGTTTGGGGGACCTATGGCTGCAAATGGGCACAGTGAGGCTGCAAATGGGCATTGTTGACCCTCTTTTCCACTTACAGTAGCTGTGCATTTCTCACCCTCGTCTTATACTCGGGTCACTAAGTTTTTCCCATTTTTTTGTGATAAATTAGGGCCTCGACTTATACTCAGAACGACTTATACTCGAGTATATACGGTAAATTCTCTGAGATCATTCAACCTGGCACTGCACAGGTCTGCGTCTCGCTAACCATCCTACTAATGACCTTAGATAATCTCCTCGCCACCATGTTTGTAAAGACCTTGTAGTCTGAATTTAACAAGGAGATAGGCCTCCAATTTCGAATGTCCATCCTATCCCCCTTCTTACAAATTAATACCACTACCCCTTCTCTCATAGATTTGGATATAATACCTTCCCTCATCATGTAACTAAATACCTCAACCACTTCCCCCTTAATAATATCCCGAAATTATTAAAAAAATTCACTTGGTAAGCCATCCCCTCCTGGGGTTTTATTAGCCCCCATGCTCAGGGGCGGCACCCTCAAAGCACCCCCAAAATCTACACACTTGAATTTCCAATATATGTCACGGAATTCTTTTAAATACATTTTTACCTGTGTGCTCTGTGTAAGAAAAAAAGTCTGGGGACTCTTTCATATAGAGGAGGGATACTACAGCTCTGGCCGCATAAGCCGCTGATCTTCAGTGAGTCCCGGCATCATTAGTGGCGGATTAATCTCAGTACTGTACAGAGGCGCCTGGTTTTGAAAGCACAGGGACATGTGGTGCCTCTGTACTTGCCAGCCGCACTAAGGAAAGGAAGGAGGGAGAAGCTCTCAGCCCAGCCGAGCCGTTGAGGAAGGAATTAGTCTCTCTCTCTCCTTGCATGGAAGCCACGCCCACCCCTCCTCCTCGTCACCACCAGGCAGACAGGAGCTGTGTGCGCTTCTATGGAGCTTCTATGGAGCTGCTGTGGGCTGAGCCAAGATCAGGACAAGAGGGAAGTTTCCTATCCCAGCCCCAGAGGAAGAAGGATTTCTTCTGGAAATGTAAGTAGAGTGCACCCGCCCCCTCACCATCACATTATCACCTGTCTGGCCCTGATCCTTATTATGGAGCTACTGAGATGGGAGGGGATAGGGAGAGGCAGTGTTACTCTAGTCCTAATTAATGGAGGAAGGATAAGGATTGTTTTTCTGTCAGTAAGCTGTGCCAACACTCCCCACACCAGGCAGTGCCAACCCTCCCCACACCAGGCAGTGCCAGCCCCTCCCCACACCAGGCAGTGCCAACCCCTCCCCACGCCAGGCAGTGCCAGCCCCTCCCCACGCCAGGCAGTGCCAGCCTCTCCTCACGCCAGGCAGTGCCAGCCCCTCCCCATGCCAGGCAGTGCCAGCCCCTCCCCACGCCAGGCAGTGCCAGCCCCTCCCCACACCAGGCAGTGCCAACCCTCCCCACACCAGGCAGTGCCAGCCCCTCCCCACGCCAGGCAGTGCCAACCCCTCCCCACGCCAGGCAGTGCCAGCCCCTCCCCACGCCAGGCAGTGCCAGCCTCTCCTCACGCCAGGCAGTGCCAGCCCCTCCCCACGCCAGGCAGTGCCAGCCCCTCCCCACGCCAGGCAGTGCCAACCCTCCCCACACCAGGCAGTGCCAGCCCCTCCCCGCACCAGGCAGTGCCAACCCCTCCCCATGCCAGGCAGTGCCAGCCCCTCTGAGGGGGTCACTCTCCTGCTCTATGCACTCTGAGGGGGTCACTCTCCTGCTCTAGGCACTCTGAGGGGGTCACTCTCCTGCTCTGGGCACTCTGAGGGGGGTCACTCTCCTGCTTAGGGTACACTTAGGGGGTCACTCTCCTGTTTAGGGTACACTTAGGGGGTCACTATCCTGCTCTGGGTACTCTGAGGGGGTCACTCTCCTGCTCTGGGTACACTTAGGAGGTCACTCTCTTGCTCTGGGTACACTTAGGGGATCACTCTTCTGCTCTGGGTACTCTAAGGGGGTCACTCTCCTGCTCTGGGTACACTTAGGGGGTCACTCTCCTGCTCTGGGCACTCTGGAGTGGTCACTCTCCTGCTCTGGGTACTTTGAAGGGGTCACTCTCCTGCTCTGGGTACACTTAGGGGGTCACTCTCCTGCTCTAGGCACTCTGAGGGGGTCACTCTCCTGCTCTGGGCAAACTTAGAGGGTCATTCTCCTGCTTTAGGCTCTCTGAGGGGGTCACTATCCTGCTCTAGGCACTCTGAGGGGGTAACTCTCCTGCTCTAGGCACTCTGAGGGGGTCACTCTCCTGCTCTGGGCACTCTGAGGGGGTCACTCTCCTGCTTAGGGTACACTTAGGGGGTCACTCTCCTGCTCTGGGTACTCTGATGGGGTCACTCTCCTGCTCTGGGTACACTTAGGAGGTCACTCTCTTGCTCTGGGTACACTTAGGGGGTCACTCTCCTACTCTGGGTACACTTAGGGGGTCACTCTCCTGCTCTAGGCACTCTGAGGGGGTCACTCTCCTGCTCTGGGTACACTGAGGGGGTCACTCTCCTGCTCTGGGTACACTTAAGGGGTCATTCTCCTGCTCTGGGTACACTTAGGGGGTCACTCTCCTGCTCTGGGCACTCTGAGGAGGGTCACTCTCCTGCTCTGGGTACACTTACAGGGTCACTCTCCTACTCTGGACACTCTGAGGGGGTCACTCTCTTGCTCTGGGTACACTTAGGGGGTCACTCTCCTGCTCTGGGAACTCCCCATCCCCGCTAGAATCCTGGAGAGGGATGGATGATGCTGGGTGGGGATGGGGATACATTGTAGGGAGGGATGAAGGGGGTCACTCTCCTTCTCTGGGTACACTTAGGGGGTCACTCTCCTGCTCTAGGTACACTTAGGGGGTCCCTCCCTCTCCTGCTCTGGGCACTCTGAGGGGGGTCACTCTCCTGCTCTGGTTACACTTAGGAGGTCACTCTCTTGCTCTGGGTACACTTAGGGGATCACTCTCCTGCTCTGGGTACTCTGAGGGGGTCACTCTCCTGCTCTGGGTACACTTAGGAGGTCACTCTTTTGCTCTGGGTACACTTAGGGGGTCACTCTCCTGCTCTGGGCACTCTGGAGTGGTCACTCTCCTGATCTGGGTACTTTGATGGGGTCACTCTCCTGCTCTGGGTACACTTAGGGGGTCACTCTCCTGCTCTAGGCACTCTGAGGGGGTCATTCTCCTGCTCTGGGTATACTTAGGGGGTCACTCTCCTGCTCTGGGTACACTGAGGGGGTCACTCTCCTGCTCTGGGTACACTGAGGGGGTCACTCTCCTGCTCTGGGTACACTGAGGGGGTCACTCTCCTGCTCTGGGTACACTTAGGGGGTCCCTCTCCTGCTCTGGGTACACTTAGGGGGTCACTCTCCTGCTCTGGGTCTACTTAGGGGGTCACTCTCCTGCTCTGGGTACACTTAGGGGGTCACTCTCCTGCTCTGGGCACTCTAAGGGGGTCACTCTCCTGCTCTGGGTACACTTACAGGGTCACTCTCCTACTCTGGACACTCTGATTGGGTCACTCTCCTGCTCTGGGCACTCTGAGGGGGGTCACTCTCTTGCTCTGGGTACACTTAGGGGGTCACGCTCCTGCTCTGGGCACTCTGAGGGGGTCACTTTTCTGCTCTGGGTACACTTAGGGGGTCCCTCTTCTGCTCTGGATACACTTAGGGGGTCACTCTCCTGCTCTGGGTCTACTTAGGGGGTCACTCTCCTGCTCTAGGTACACTTAGGGGGTCACTCTCCTGCTCTGGGCACTCTAAGGGGGTCACTCTCCTGCTCTGGGTACTCTGAGGGGGTCACTCTCCTGCTCTGGGTACACTTAGGAGGTCACTCTCTTGCTCTGAGTACACTTAGGGGGTCACTCTCCTACTCTGGGTACACTTAGGGGGTCACTCTCCTGCTCTAGGCACTCTGAGGGGGTCACTCTCCTGCTCTGGTTACACTTAAGGGGTCATTCTCCTGCTCTGGGTACACTTAGGGGGTCACTCTCCTGCTCTGGGCACTCTGAGGAGGGTCACTCTCCTGCTCTGGGTACACTTACAGGGTCACTCTCCTACTCTGGACACTCTGAGGGGGTCACTCTCTTGCTCTGGGTACACTTAGGGGGTCACTCTCCTGCTCTGGGCACTCTGAGGGGGTCACTCTCTTGCTCTGGGTACACTTAGGGGGTCACTCTCCTGCTCTGGGAACTCCCCATCCCCGCTAGAATCCTGGAGAGGGATGGATGATGCTGGGTGGGGATGGGGATACATTGTAGGGAGGGATGGAGGGGGTCACTCTCCTTCTCTGGGTACACTTAGGGGGTCACTCTCCTGCTCTAGGTACACTTAGGGGGTCCCTCCCTCTCCTGCTCTGGGCACTCTGAGGGGGGTCACTCTCCTGCTCTGGGCACTCTGAGGTGGTCACTCTCCTGCTTAGGGTACACTTAGGGGGTCACTCTCCTGCTCTGGGTACTCTGAGGGGGTCACTCTCCTGCTCTGGGTACACTTAGGGGATCACTCTCCTGCTCTGGGTACTCTGAGGGGGTCACTCTCCTACTCTGGGTACACTTAGGAGGTCACTCTCTTGCTCTGGGCACTCTGGAGTGGTCACTCTCCTGATCTGGGTACTTTGATGGGGTCACTCTCCTGCTCTGGGTACACTTAGGGGGTCACTTTCCTGCTCTAGGCACTCTGAGTGGGTCACTCTCCAGCTCTGGGTATACTTAGGGGGTCACTCTCCTGCTCTGGGTACACTGAGGGGGTCACTCTCCTGCTCTGGGTACACTGAGGGGGTCACTCTCCTGCTCTGGGTACACTTAGGGGGTCCCTCTCCTGCTCTGGGTACACTTAGGGGGTCCCTCTCCTGCTCTAGGTACACTTAGGGGGTCACTCTCCTGCTCTGGGTCTACTTAGGGGGTCACTCTCCTGCTCTGGGTACACTTAGGGGGTCACTCTCCTGCTCTGGGCACTCTAAGGGGGTCACTCTCCTGCTCTGGGTACACTTACAGGGTCACTCTCCTACTCTGGACACTCTGATTGGGTCACTCTCCTGCTCTGGGCACGCTGAGGGGGTCACTCTCTTGCTCTGGGTACACTTAGGGGGTTACGCTCCTGCTCTGGGCACTCTGAGGGGGTCACTTTTCTCCTCTGGGTACACTTAGGGGGTCCCTCTTCTGCTCTGGGTACACTTAGGGGGTCACTCTCCTGCTCTGGGTCTACTTAGGGGGTCACTCTCCTGCTCTGGGTACACTTAGGGGGTCACTCTCCTGCTCTGGGCACTCTAAGGGGGTCACTCTCCTGCTCTGGGTACACTTACAGGGTCACTCTCCTACTCTGGACACTCTGATTGGGTCACTCTCCTGCTCTGGGCACTCTGTGGGGGTCACTCACTTGCTCTGGGTACACTTAGGGGGTCACGCTCCTGCTCTGGGCACTCTGAGGGGGTCACTTTTCTGCTCTGGGTACACTTAGTGGGTCACTCTACTGCTCTGGGAACTCTGAGGGGGTCACTCCTGCTCTGGGCACTCTGAGGGGGTCACTCCTGCTCTGGGCACTCTGAGGGGGTCACTCCTGCTCTGGGTACACTTTGGCGGTCACTCCTGCTCTGGGTACACTTAGGGGGTCTTTCCTGCTCTGGGCACTCTAATCTTGACAGTCTATGGGGGAAGCTCTAAAGGGGCACTCCTAATTGTGGCACTTTTAAGAGGGAAGCATGGTCTATATGGACACTGATCTAAGGGGTGATTCCTGCTCTAGGAACTCTGATGGGATACTCCTGCTCTAGGAACTCTGATGGGATACTCCTGCTCTGGGCATTTGAAGAGGACTTTCTGCTGCTCTGGGTACTCTGAGGGAACACTTTTTCTGCTCTGTATACTCTGAGGGGCACTCCTCTTCTGGGCATTCTAAGGAGCAAGCCTGATCTATATGGGCACTGTGATCTTAGGGGTCATTCCTGCTCTGGGCATCCTAGGGTGTCACTTCTAATCTGGGCACTTATGGTGACCACATATAGTGCTGACCTCTTCACTTTGTATTCTCTGTTGTAAGTTTTACAATAAAGGGGACTCACTGACTGCTATTATCCTGGAGGTTAATTATTGTACAGTGTTGAGGGTTAATTGTGTAGTTCTGGTAGTTATTAATACATATTCCTAGGGGGTTTATTGCTGTGTACATTATTGTGCCATGCTGGGATTTAATTGTTCTGCCATGCTAAGGGGCTAATTATTGTGCAATATTGGAGGTTTATTGTGCCATGCTTGTGGTTCATTTCTGTGCTATGCTGGGGGTTTATTTTTGTTCTCTACCGGGGGTTAGTTATTATGTTTTGCTGGTTGTTATGGCTGGCCCTGACATGTACTGGAGATTATCTGGCCCTTATACTTACTGGGGAGCTATTGCTGACCTTGACACTTGCTAGGGGTTATCATTGTTATTCCCATTTGGGCTTGTTTTACTCCAGTAATCAATTCTGTGTGTCCAAAGGCACTATTTTATCTATATAAAGGGGAAGGGCTGTGAAGAAACACCCAATTTTTAGTCATGCCTACCTTTGGCCACACCCACTTCTGGCCACACCCACGAGACTGTGATGCACTGCGTGCTCTGCATTAGCTCCACCACTTTTTCTCACACAGCACCCCCCAAAAAAATTGTCTGGAGCCGCCCCTGCTCATGCTTGTCACATCTTCCCACACCTCCTCATTGTTCACTGCTTTCTGCAAAAAAACCTTATCATCCTCATCTAAATTATCCTCTACCATATCAATCATTCTAGTATCTGACTCATCAACACACGCTCCCTCATACAACCATTCATAAAATTTAGTCATGCATTCCAGCACATTCTCTCCCTTACATTCCCTCCCTTCTTCATCATACACACCCTCAAACACTCCTTTTTCCTTACAAATCTTCTTGAAAAAAAATCTAGAGCATTTTTCATCCTGCTCCAGGTGTTTTACACTTGCTTGAAAAATAATTTGTTTTCCTCTTTCAGTTAATACCTCTTTAATCCTTTTCCTAACATGTTCTATTTCAATGATTTGACAAATCATTGTCAAATCCCATATTCCTAAATGAATATAATGTAGCCAGCCTGACTTGTAACCTAAAATATCCCCTTTTCTCACTGCTACTTTTATCCCTACTCTTTTTTGGAAAAATAATTTCATTTTCCTTTTGACCCAATCCCACCACCCCAAAATATAACTGAAATCTTTTTTCCTATTAACCCATCTACTATATACATTACTAAAATGGGCTTTGACATGCTCGTCCTGCAACCATAAACTATTTAACCTCCATACCCCTAAACCAAACTTAATACTATCCCTCATACTCAAATACACATACACTGCCACATGGTCTGAAAAAATTACCAGCCTGTGCTTAACATTAGCACATTTGAAGCATCAGAAAACAAACATAAATCAATTCTGGATTTGGTGCGCCCACTCTCCGAAAGAAAAGTGAAATACGGATCCACCAAATCCAGAACAATATGAGCATTATTGCGATGTAAGTCTTGAATTACCCCATTCAGCATGATGCTACCTACATCTAACTTAGTCTCCACTACTCCTATCTGATCTTTCACAAAACAGATCGTATTAAAATCACCCATGATCACACTAGGTCCCCTTCCCACTGCGAGTAACTTCAAAACTTCAAAAAACTTAAGACGTTCCTGTCTATTCACAGGAGCATATAAATTAAAAAGCCTAAACTTCTGATTAAACAAAACTAAATTTGCCTTAATTAATCTTCCTGGCACTAACACAACATGTGACATAATGTGAATATTTCTATTTGTAATGATAATGCCTACCCCAGCATTCCTATTGTCCCCAACTGCTGACCATATGTAATCCACCACCCACTCCGGAGGCTTGGGCGGTCGATTAAAAAAACATTCCTGTATACAGGTGATGTCTCCTCCATTTACCCTCAAGTCCTTAAAAACGGCACTCTGTGTAGCAGGAGACCCAAAACCCCTCACATTGAGGGACACCAGCTTGATGCTCATTTACATGAAAATGTGCATCATTCACCCCCACTCCTATCACTTAAGCCAGAAACCTGACATACATTCCTCAGGGCCACAATGCTTTCATCACCCAGAAACTCCTGACTAGGCGACATTGTGGCTGGCTGAAAAATTTCTGGAGTCCCGGACTTAGTGCTGGTGATTCTACCTCCACTTTGACATCCCCAGGACCTCAAAGGGGTTACATGTTTCAGTTGCAGCTGCCTCTACTTTCAATTTCTTAGCCCTTCTCTTAGGGCTCTCCAAAGCGTCCACCTTGGTCTTGGCACCCAGTGTCTCCATCTTTTCAACCTTCTCTTCTTGGGCTTCCTGCACCTCTGGCTCCCACTGTAGAGTGGCAGAGCCCCCCTGCCCCAAAGCAAACCCCCCCATGTTAAGGGCATGTGGCCTGGTGTGGTCCAGAAGGGGGGGCGATCACTCCCCCCCTTTTCCCGACCTGCTAGGCTGCATGCTCGAATAAGGGTCTGGTATGGATTTTGGGGGGGCCGCCCCGTTTTTTTTTTTATCTTGGCATGGGGTTTCCCCCTTCAAGATTCATAACAGACTCAAAGGACCTGTTATTAACGGATCAAAGTCGGATTCTGTTCACTGAAGTCGGATGGAAGTAGGACCAATGTAGGACCGATGTCACAGGGCAAAGTCGGATCCACAGTCATAGGACTGTCATGTCATATCAGTGTGAACCTTGCCAAAGTCATATCTGAATGTTTTACAATACAACTTGCGTGCAACAGTTGTCCATTATTACTGATCAAAGCCAAAGTCGTATCCTAATTGCACCCGTCCAAAGTTGCATCAAAGTTGCCCCAAAGCACCCACACCCCCCATATTAAGGGCATGTGGCCTGGTATGGTTCAAGGGTGGGCTCGCTCATCCCCCTTCCTGACCTGCCAGGCTGCATGCTCGGATAAGGGTCTGGTATGGATCTTGGGGGCCATGCCCTTTTTTTTATAATTTTGGCTTGTCGTTTATGCTTTTTTTTTTTTTTCAGCTGTCAGCGGGGATTCAGCTGACAGCTGATGACTCATTGATTGTTAGGTTGGGTTCACACTATAGAACGCAGCAGCTCACAGCAGGAGTCCAGTGCGTCTCCATTCACCATATCAGGTCCTATTTCGGCCTGAATTTTGGGCTGAATTCGGACCTGAAATGAACCAAAAGACAAACAGGTCTCCTGTGCAATTCACACTGGAGTTGCTGTGGAGATGTGTGAACTGGTGTCTTGCCGAGAAAGTTCCCCCGGCTGATAAGGACCCCCCTGTACTGCGCTTGCGCAGTACCAACGTCTACGGAGCCGCCGAAAATAGACGAAGATGAACAGCTGATCGTCAGCTGTACACGGCGCCTGCATACTATATTCTACCCTATGTCCACATTAAAGCCCCACTATCCAAGTGGACATAGAGTTAGAACAATAATATGCCGAGCGCAGCGAGGCCGTGCCCGAAGTACGGCGAGCATAGCGAGCCCGCGAGGGGCCTGTTACAAACTCTTTTTAATTAAAATATAGTTGGCACGCAGGCGCCATGTACAGCTGACTCAGGTCTTCAGCTTCGGCTCTTTTCGGCGGCTCCCTTGTCGTTCCTACTGCGCAAGCGCTGCGCCTGCACAGTAGAGGGGGGGTCCTTATCCGCCGAGGGGAACTTTCTCAGCAGAACACCGGCTCCATAGAGAGCTAGTCACAATCTAATGCTATGCGAATTGGATGCGGGAAAACCCACATCCAATTCACAATAGTGTGAACCCAGCTTTAAGAATGGCCTGGCCGGCTTCCTGGCCTCGCTCCTTAACAACCAGCTTACACTGTGCCCTGATTGGGCAAAGCTTTACCAAATCAGGGCACAGAATGCACTGTGCAGCGCTCAGTGCATTGCAGCGTGTTCATCGGTGAGAACACCCTGCAAATTCGGGTGTTTGGCGAACGGCCGAACCGGCAAATGTTCAAACTGAAATCATGCTCGGACCGGACCGTTCGCCCATTCCTTCTCTTCACACAGAAACTGCATTTGTGCTCCTCTCCTCTCTGCAACCCCTATGTAAGAGCACAATGAACATGGCAGGTCCTCTTAAAAGTCTAAGTTTAGGTAAAACAAGTTTTCTTAGAAATCAGCCCACAGGACATTACTTATATTTAATGTGAAGTATATTTTAAGCTGGTTCCAACTGTCATAGGGGCATTGAATACATTTTGGTAATTTCCATCAACTTTTCCTTTAAACCTTATCTTATCTTGAACTTTATTGTTCAGCCAACTCTGTCATCATGTGAAGCTACACCCTGTTTCCTGCAAGTTCACAGAGCAGAGCATAGACCTCCATGATACCAAATAATGCCACGATAATGCTAAAAATTCCAGGGAGTGTCTGTGAATCTAGCAGCCTGTGGTTTCCAGCTGCTGCAGATACAAGTCTTGAGGCTAAACTGCATGTGCAAATGTAATCTTATTTTGTTGAGTGATTTAACATCTAGTAGGCAATTGTCTTGTTTACAACACGTTGAAATCAATGTACTACTGATGAGCAGAAAACAGTTAAAGCTGATCTCCGCCTTTATTGTCACCTTAAGTAGTTTGTTTGGGCCAAGATTGCCCAAACAATCTATTTGCTGCACTAACAGGTGTGTTTGCTGGGTGTGCTGTATAAACTGTATTTAATCTCAGCTACATACAGTATACAGTGCTGTGTTCCAATAGTGGGATGGGAACTTCCAATGTCACTCTAATGCCCCGTACACACGGTCGGATTTTCCGATCGAAAATGTCCAATCGGAGCGTGTTGTCGGAAATTCCGACCGTGTGTGGGCTCCATCGGACATTTTCCATCGGATTTTCCGACACACAAAGTTGGAGAGCAGGAGATAAAATTTTCCGACAACAAAATCCGATCGCGTCAATTCCGACCGTGTGTGGCCTGTTCCGACGCACAAAGTACCACGCATGCTCAGAAGAAATTCCAAGACGGAACAGTTCGTTCTGGTAAACTTAGCGATCGCAATGGATACAGCACTTTCGTCACGCTGCAATGTTAAAAATGGTTTAATACAGCGCACTCTCTTCTTCTTTATAATGTGACAAGAATTAAGTAGTTTTGCTGCTCATATTCACACACACTTCTCACAAAGTTTTATTTTTGTTTTTTTATTGGGATTCCCTGAATATATTGTTATTAGTTGTCACATCTGACAGTATTTTTTTTTTTTTTTTTGGGGGGATTTTAAGCCTTTTTTTTGGATTTAATGTTTGTATTTTTTCAAAGGCTGATCTTTGTTCAATGTTATTTTTATTTTTACTCCAGAATATTTTTGTGTGTGTTTTGTGTGTCAAGTTACCCCAACACCATTGATATCTTTTATTATTTAATCTCCAGGAGATTGTTTGTTGTTGGTGTCCCTTGTTCATTTCACATTGTATATTTGAAATGTACCTGAATCCTCACAAACCAACTGTCCTTTTTGAAGTAAAACACATAGGAGAGTATAATTCAAAACAAAAATCCTTTATTAAGGGCTCAGAACCAAACAAAGAGGAAGGCATCACTGGATCAACAAGAGAAATTAGCGAAGCCTGGGACCCCCACGGCAGACATCAATTCTTGAACATCAAAATTGGTGGCCTGAGGAGTCCATATGTAAGGGAGGGCAGTCTGGTCCAGAGATCCGGATAGCAGCAGATGACATGTGTGTCCCCAGGCTGTGGTACCACAAGAGGCTGCATTTTTTGGCGGACCAGACTGGATCCAGGGTCCTCACTTTCTGGTCTTTCTTTCACGCTTCATTCCGGGCTGTGGCTGTGCAGTTGGAGATGTGGCAGGAGGAGGAGTAGGACCTGGAGGAGGACTGGGAGGACCTGGAGGAGAGGGAGGAGGAGGAGGAGGACCTGCAGGAGGAGGAGGAGGACCATCGCAAAGGTGTGTCTGAGCTGTCATTTGGCCCCTCATACCTTTGTTAAGAGCCTCCAATATGAGCGCTCACACAAGACTTGTTGGCCCTCCTCCATCCTCTGCATTTTATAGGCAATGGTGGCAGCAATGTCCTCCTCCATGGTGTGTGGTGCTCCCAGGACCTCTGTAGCCCTCCAAAAGAGTCCTCCGGTAGCCTCCTCTAGGGCACTCCTCCTCCTGCCACTTTCTCTTTCCAGGTGTAGGGGAGGGACCTGCAGATCAGCCAGCCGGCTCGTCCCGGCCACCTCCTGGCTGAGACTTCCCTGTGTATGAAAAAGGGACATGGTTGTAATGTTTTGCTTCATCAATCACAATCCTAAATTAGTACTCCCAACTAACATCTAGCTAACATCATTGATTGGACAAGCAGAAATATTTAGAGGAATGCTATACCTGGCTCAATCTGGGCTCCTCCACATGTTGTTGCCTGGAAGGCCCAGGTTGGGCGTCAGAAGCCTCAGCCGGAGGGGAAGGAAGCGTGGAAGGAAGACTGGAGAGGGATGACCTGGGTTCAGTCTGGCCTGCCAGAAAATGCAGCCTGTCGTAGTACAACATCCTGGGGACATAGATGTCATCTGCTGCTCCGGATCTCTGTGAATCCAGGACTTTCTTGCGCTCCCTCAGATATGTGCTCCTCAGGCCACCAATTAATATCTTTAAATAGGTGATGTCTGCCGTGGGGATCACCTGCTTCACAATTTCACACAATTGCACCAGTGCTGCCTTCCTCTTTGTTTGGTTCTTGTAATGGGGGTGTTTAATCTCCCACAGACAGGGCAGCTCCCTTAAGATATCTATGAATACTGACATGAAGTCATTATCTTTCAGTAAGATATCCATGTTCACTGCAAGACACAACACAAGACAAAGCCTAATGTCAGACAAAACTCTCCTAATCTTGTTACAATATAGGCTTCAATGTAGAAGCAGTATAGGCACAAGTTTGTCTCTTACCTTCGTTCTTACGATCGGCGCGTCCAATGCTCCTTCCTCCGCTCACAGATCGTACGTAATACGCACGCGTGTTACGCTTTATACACACTGCGCATGCGTGTAACTCCGCCTGCCCCTGACGTTCTTTCTAGTCTATTCCCCGCCCCTTTTCGTTCAGCGCAGTGGGTGAAGAGCACATGGCGGAGTTAGAGCAGGTGTGTGCTAATTATAGCAACGAGGAGGAGGAGGAGGAAAGCCCGAATCCGGACACGTCCTGATCCAGAAGGAGACGTTTTAAGGCCACAAATATGTCCTTTGGGGAGATGTTGGAGATGGTCGACATCATGAAGAAGTCTGACTATGACGGAAAGTATGGGCCTTACCCCAACCCCAACATCAGAAAGGCAAAGATCATGGCGAAAGTGGTCAAAAGCCTTCACAAGAATTTCAGGGTACGAAGATCGAAAGATCAGCTCAGGAAACGGTGGTCGGACCTGAGGTTAAGAGAGCCAGAGCAGTACCGAAAGATCCGGAGAGTGCTGCAAAAAAGTAAGTAGTTGTGCTGTGTTCCTATTCTTTCTGTCTTTATTCCGTTCGTGCTGCTCCATATGCTTTTCTTAATTGTAACGTTTAAAAGGGCAACTTTAATGTTCATGGGCCCATTATTCGTTCGTATCAAACATTTTTCTTTCGGCCTCTAAAACACCATTGTTTAGGCCATATGCATTTTCCCACATTTTTGGGGGCCTACTTGGATGCCAAATATTTGTTTGTGTAGATGGGTTTGTTATTAGAATGAAATGCCAACTAGATTGTGTGTAAGGAGAGGACACTGAGCAGCTGTTTTCACATCTGGACACTGGAGCACTAGTGTGGGACACCAGAACACCATTTTTATTAGGGGGCCACACAGGTGCTCCAGTGTATACTATAGGAGGGTCTCCATCTGTGAAGCTTGTACTAAACAGGTAAAGTATTGCAGCTTGACAAAGGCCAATAAAAAAAATACATCTTGGAACTCAGCTAAAATAGACAATTGTACCCCACTTCCAAGCAATGTTTCCTATTTCTAGTTCTGCCATCAAATATCTGTGTGCTAATTATACCATTTTTGTTTTACATAGGGGAGAAAAGACTCGGAGGACACCCCTCATCTGAGGAGACCAGAGACCCCCCACCTCTGGAAGAAGGTGAAATACCAACAACCCAAGCTGAGCAGGAGGAAGAAAAAGATGTGGTGGAGATTGGCACCGCAACAGGTGAGTGTCTGCGACCACAGGCTCAGGTAAACGAGATGGATGGTGGCAGATTTTTGAGACCTGTTTTTGTTTTGTTTCTCTCTTTTTAGGTGATCGTGATGTTGTGGATCCAGAACGTTTCACATCAGAAAGTGCCCAGATCCTGATCGGGGAGATCATGGGGTGTAATGTTGAACTGCAAAACATACAGCAAAAAATCAATGATGTTATTAAAAAAAATAATAACATCATTGATGTTTTGGGGCGAATTTAAAACCCCACAAAATCACCTTTTTGGATTGTGGTCCAATCTTTTAACTTTTTTTGCAATGTTTAGAAAAGCCAAATTTGGAGGATGCAACCCCTTCCTCAATTATAAGGTAGCGTTGAGGAAGGGCTTGCTCCCCCAAAACACGTCCCTTGATACCCCCTGATGGCAGCTAGCACATGTTGACATTGGGAAATTTGTGTGCATCTTCCAAATTTGGCTTTTCCAGGGGTGATTTCCCCCCATCTGAACGCTATATCAAACCCAGTTCCTAAATACTGATGTCTGATATAGCCTTCAGGTTTTACCTAATGTGAACTTTGTAAGTTCAAGTTTTTTGGCTTTCTTGTTGGTTTTACACAGGCCTGTTTTATCTGAAATGGACATTTCAATTTTTGAGAATGCTACTGCAAAAATTGTTATACAACAAACATGTTGGTTTGTTTTAAAAACCTTTGGTAAATGCACATGTAATTGTGCAGGTATAAAAAAGTTGCTTACTCAAGAATGTGTGGATTATTGTCTCAACACTACAATACAACACTTTTGGGGTGATGTAATTGCTGTTTTCTGCAAAAATGGGTGTTATTTCCTAAGGGCAAATCTTCTTGGCACTACAAGTGCAGTTTCAGTGCAGTTGCAAGTGCACTTGTAGTGAAATGTGTTTTTGCATTTAGGAAATAACAGCCAACAGTGCTTTGTATAAGGTTACACAATCACGAAATTTTCTGGACTCAACACATTTCTGTCAGGGTCAGCTAAAACAAACACAAGCAGTAAATGTCCACCAAGAATTTCTTTTTTTTTTTATTATAAAAAAAAGGCTTCACAGATTTGCTGGCATATTGATAGCCCCCCTACCCGCAAAGAACTCCAGGTAGCGTAACCGGACATCACGGGCACTCAGGGAGGGCAAGCCAGGACGGCCACTTTCAAGCGCCGTCAGTGTGGTTTGATGTAGGATTCCGGCCTCAGGCTCAACTGAGCCAGCATAGTTGGACGAATGTTTCCTTAAAAAGTTATGGAGAACACAGCACGCCAGTATAATATGGTTCAGTTTATACTCCGTCATATGGATGGGTGTCAGAAATAGTCGGAACCGGCTGGCCAGGATTCCAAATGTGTTCTCCACCACTCTTCGGGCTCTGGCCAGCCGGTAATTAAAAACCCTCTGTTCTGGGGTGAGGGTCCTCATTGGGAATGGCCGCATCAGGTGGTCCCCCAGCGCAAACGCTTCATCAGCAACAAACACAAATGGGAGTCCTTCCACATTGTCCTCTGGAGCTGGCAAGTCCAAGCTACCATTCTGGAGACGCCTGTAGAACTCCGTCTGGGCAATGACTCCACCATCGGACATCCGGCCATTCTTCCCCACGTCCACATACAAGAAGTCGTAATTATCCAACACCACCGCCAACATCACTATACTATTAAACCCCTTGTAATTATAATAGTACGACCCCGAGTTGGGTGGTGGGACGATGTGGACGTGTTTCCCATCAATTGCCCCTCCGCAGTTAGGAAAGTCCCACCGCTCGGCAAAGTGGGAGGCCACAGTCTGCCATTCCTGTGGCGTGGAAGGAAACTGTTGATGAAAAAACAATAAACATTACTATTTTTACTCTGAAACATGGCAAGCAGATTATACACATACATTATGGGGCAACCTCCAGATAGCATTTACTAAGGGGAATTTAACAACGCCAAAGTATAAGGTACACCTATCATATTCCCCCTCCCCCCCCTCTCATGGGCCATTTCTAACATTATAGGGGGTGTGTGTAAATCTTGGACAGGTAACCCTCTTCACTTCATTGAGAGCTGAATGCCTAAATAATGGGTATTACTTTGAACAGCCCCTCCTTAGTTACACTATTGGCAGACCACTGGACAGGTAAGAAGTGTCTGAATACAAAGATATAAATACACACTGTACACATTTGAGGACATTTGGACATTCTGCTATTACCTATCAAGATAATAATAGGATACAAAAACTTTAAACAGTACCATTGGAAAGTATACAGGCAGGCCCTTGCACTACATGCTTTGGGGAATTCATCCATACATCTGAGCACTAAAGAGATGGGTATAGTGTGTATGGGTTTGGCAAAATCAGCAGATAGATGATTGAGGATAGATAGAGAATTGGGATCAGCTGACTTAGCAGTTGGGGGAGGGAGGGTTACTAAAAATTATTTGGGGACACCACAAAAAAAGTCTCTGGCACTCTGCCTGAATTTAAATCAAAAATAACATTTCCAAACATTTTAGGGGGTGTTTGGGGTAAAGCACTACTATGGAGCAGAAAAAATACATTGTTAAGTGACTACATGAGGTGAATATAGGGCAGGAGACACCATGCTGGGGAGGTTAGTGAAGGGCAAATATGTATGAAGGACCTAAAATAATAATTACATAAAAATCCAGCATGCATGAGGACAAAGGGGACATTCACAGCATATTACAATCATGGTAATTAGGGAATGAGGAAAGAAATACAAGATATTAGCAAACATTCAATACAATAAAATGTGATATAAAAGGATAAAAATCTTATCTTCATATACTCCTTCTGCAGGACCTGTATGATGGCAGAACAGGTCTCTGGGATAATGATACCCAGAGCCTGGGGGGAGATGCCTGTCGAGAACTTCAAGTCCTGCAGACTTCTCCCTGTGGCCAAATACTGCAGGGTAGCGACCAACCTCTGCTCCGGAGTGATGGCTTGCCTCATGCAGGTATCCTGCCAGCTAATATAAGGGGTCAGCGAAGCCAACAGACGGTGAAACGCGGGGTCCGTCATCCTGAGAAAGTTCCTGAAATCATCAGGATTATTCTTACGGATCTCACGGAGCAAAGGCATATGAGAGAACTGGTCACGCTGAAGCAACCAATTCTTGGTCCATGAACTCCTCCCCACCCTGTTCATGGACTGGACTTGTGTCAAGGTCAGGACCCCAACACCAAGCCCCTGCACAGCACGAACTCTACGAGGAGTACGCATACGAAACATGGCTAGAAAACGGTCGGCTGCTCAGAACGAAGTAACAGAACGCACTGAAGAACAGCAAGGCCTGTGAAGAGCGACCTGAAAAACAGTAACGAACGAACAAGAATACAATTGCTACCTAAAGTCACGCGGAACTTGCTTCAAGTAAAATTATGGCAGGCAGTGGAGTCTCCCACTGCCTGCCATAATTTTACTTGAAGCGCTTTTTTTACTACTGAAATGTAAGTTGTTTACTTATTTTAAATAAATTTGCTTTACAAAACGGTATTATGCTATGTGGCCCCCCCTTCTTTATTTTCATATGGGCTATTCCTCTGAGATGATCCATGGGAAGGTTTGCCATCCATTTCAAAGATAGTTCCCTCACGAGTCTGGATACATTTGGAGTTTTGTCGCCATCCAGTTGGGAGGTCCTTCCTTTTGATTGCCTGTTGGTGATACAAGCTAGATTGACTCATTGAAGGTACGTTCTTATGAGTTCAATCCCTCTGGTAAGCCTTCACTCTTTCTGTGTGGAGGGTCCATCACACTTAAATCTTTGCATGTGTTATCCACGTGGTGATTAAGGAATTATATACCTTTTGGTCTAACAGCAGTCTTTTGCATTTGAAGAGACACCTGAAGAGCACCAGAGACTTTATTTTTTAATTTGTTAATTTTTTTATTTATTGTGGATTGACATAGACTATTTTTTTCTTTTTCATAATTTTATATAAGTTACATTATAAGCTTTTAAAAACCTATAGCGCTACACTTGTCTGTGCACCCAGTTACATTCATTTTACTCAGAGCCTAGTGAATGTGGTGAAGCTTATGTTTGCAAAGAACATCTAATTAGGAGCAGGGGAAAAAAATGAATTTTTTCTTACACATGATTGGTTGATGGAAATCAGCAGAGCTTCACCCCATTCACTAAGCTCTGGGGAAAATTAGTACAACTACACCAACCTGCAGAGCGCAACTGCACTTCCAAAGTGCACAGTCTATTTGCCTTTAGTAAATTCAACCCATAGTGTAAGCCCTGAACAGTTGTCTTTTGCTGAAATACAGAAAAGCTCCACCTCTCATCTCCACTTGATGGTAGAGGTGTTTTGTAGTCCAAGGAAAGAATTGTTCTGCTATTCTAACAGAATTAACTGGTATTTATTTATTGATCAAATAGATACAAATCCCTTCCAATAGTATATTTTTTATTAGATTAGAGACACCTGAAGTAGGAGAACAGAGAAGATAAAGCCATGTGGAGCTTGACTAGTCCACACTGGTGATAGAGGAGCTTGGGGGATAAAAGAGTTTATAAGGACAGTTGGACGTTAATTTTTTATTGTGTTTTGCAAACTTAAAGGATACATCATATTGTTATGTAAGTGCCGAGTTATGCTTCACGATGCAAAAAAAGTAAGTAGGTACATGTGGCGGAAAAACACATGGGGCAGGATCCTGACTGGTCTAATATCTTCCTGGACCAATCAGACAAAGAGCACCAACTCACCTAAAAAACTAGGTGGGGCCCCCCATTATTGAACAGATCAGTGTACCAGACAAAACGAAGGAAAGGGCCCCGCTAGTAGCTTCACAAAGTAAGGGGGCAACCTGAGGTTTTCTCCTTTAGAGAACGTTATTTGCAAAAAATATATATTATGAAAAATATGAAAATTAGGGCACACACAATAGGTAAATTGCACAACAGTGCTCGGTAAAATAGACAGCGTTGTTATTAAAAACACATGCTCACACGCACATCCACTCACATAGCAAAAAGGCTAAGCAGCAAAACAAGAAAGCAAAAGGGTCAGAGTGAGTCCTAGGAAACCCCTGGGGTGTCAGCTACTCATACACACCTTACAGGTGATCTCTATTTACCCTTGACAAAGGTAGCTTTTAAATGAATACACTAGTCAGAGACCATATGATTATATCAATAGTCTTCCACTTAGATCATGGCAGATGATTCTGCATCTATGAGGGAGTGAGTGTTCAGTTTAAAACAGCGAAGCCTCACATCAACCCCCCCCCCCCCCGCAGGTGCAGTTCGACATTCCCAATAAATTTCAGTGTATGAGCGCCATCCCACTATACATCTTCACCCCGTCAGGGGAGACTCAAGGTTCCTTGTGCTGTATGGTATCGGTGGGTGCGGTATGCCAGGTCCTCCATAATCCTGTGCTAGGCTGCTGTGTGATGCTGTGCTGTCCTCTCCGTCACTCCAGGCTCCTACTGAGAGGTGGTGTCTGTATGTGAGCTACCATGTGAGACTCGCCGGGTTCCCATCTGTTCATTTCCTTTCGGTCAGTGGGGAAGAGCTGGGCAACTGGATGTTAGCAGAGCCATGGCATTGTCAGGATCACGGACATGCAGAGGCAGTAGTACTGGCACGTTTCACCCACACGTCACATGGGCTTCTTCAGGGTAGCATCACACTCCATTTCCAGTCTTTTTAAAGGCTCCAGAGTGATCCCAAAAGGGAGTATCTGACGATGTTACGTCAGACCTAATCATCATCATTTTAACCCATAACAGGCTCCATGCTGATGCGTGGGTGTTTAGTCATACTTTATCGCCATCCTGCGGTCCTTTTAGTGTAAGTAATTCTTATTAGGAATCTATACAGATACAGGCTCAATTGCTCAAAAGGTTACAAACATCATACTGTTGTAGGTAGGCCACTTAAGCCACCTTTAAAATAGTATCAGGGTACCCTTATTCAAACACAAGGGCCTCTTAACCAAAATGGGGGCCAACAAAATATTAGTTCAACCATATCACCCAGGAACTCCAATATAAGGCTACACAGCCAACCAGCAACTCAATTGGCCCTTTAATATCTACATCATATATTTTAAAGGGGCAAGGAATACCTGTAGATTTAATTCTGTATTCAACCCATTGTGGGTAAGGGTCCTGTTGGAAGGCAACATGGTTTAATATCATATTTCTGGAGTTTCTCTTTCTGGTTGATACCAAGTGACTGGAATATAACAAGTTGCACATCAAAGCTTTGTAGCACAAAAGCTTGGCTCCTGACCAACTGGTGTGATGGAAATCCTTGATTAGCACTCTGCAAGAAAGCTTCAAAGAGAGATGATTCATGAATGTCCTGCTACAGGAGATCAAAGGACCAACAGTCAATGAAGATTACCCGGGTCACATAGGGATGATCCATGGATGAATACTGCCCCTAGAGGCCAATACAGCAGGATAGACAGAAATATAATATATTGAAAGGAATGCCTCTTGGCAATATCTCATTGGACAGGAGGCTCGTGGGGTGTGGTTATGAGGGGGTCTGAATGCAGGGTAAAAGTGCACACAGAAGGGAAATCGCCCCTTTTCGCTCTTGGCTCTTGCCTGATGGTTCTCTGAGCTTCGTGGCTCTCTGTTACCATTTTGAGCCTAGCTGACGAGACAATATCTAGAGGGCAGCCTTTCGATAAGTATATTTGATGTTCTTTTGTTATATGCTCTATAATATTTTCCTTTAGTGTTTTCTTCTTAACAATTTCTTATTTTCTTGGGAAATAAATAAGACGTTGTTTTACTAAGAAGTGTATTTGTTTTCATAGCTAACCTTATATCATTATGCTTATCAAAAGTAACATTATTAAAGTTTTATTAGACTAGCTAACTATAGGAATAGACAAGTTAATATATATATGCAATGAATAGAGAAAATCCGTAACCACCCTCGGATAATATTTATTTTAGCATCTTTTTCAGGTCCCTAGTCAGAATATCGATTTCTTTTCTTTTTGGAGAAGGACAGTATGAAAGCCCCCCTCCTAATTGACATTTTTATGGCTAAAAAACACTTAATTTTAAGTCCATTTTTAAGTCCATTTTCCTTTGTGGAACCTGTAAATCCTGTATAATAATAACCTGGTGAACTGTTCAGCAATCTCATAATCCATGGTCTGAATACTGGAAAGGTGCTCACCAATGCACACCTTTAATGGGCGCTTTGTTTTGCCCACATAGAGCTTGTGGCATGGGCACTCCAGGTTATACAACACGCGGGTCGTATTACAGTGGATGAACTGTTTAATCCGATACGTTTTTTGCTGATTCGCATTAGTGAAAACATCCGTTCTGTCCACAAACTTACAAAATGTGACATCTGCCACACGGAAACAGGCCCTTTAGCTCTGGCAGATCCGTGAGCCAATTATGTGGTGTAGATTTCATAAACTCCGATTTGAACAGCTCATCCTGCAGGTTCCTTGCCCTTTTGGCTACCATGGATTATCTAGGGCCAACTATGTCCGCCAAATGAGGCGAGCCAGTGAGTGAGTGCCAATGCTTATTAACTGCTTGCCAACCAGCCGTCGTCATTATACTGCGGCAGGTCAGCACGTTCCTGTGAGCAAGCCATCGTAGCTGTACGTTGGCCCTTTAAGCAGGGATAGCAGGCACGTGTGCCCGCTGCACTGGGGGGGGAACCAATGCGTGGCCGGCGGCCGTGGGCACGAGAGCCAGAAAAGGGACGTGTGTGTGTAACACACAAATCCCTGTTCTGTGAACTACTAGCTAGGAACAATGATCTGTCATTTGTCAATGATCTGTCATCTCCTCTAGTCAGTTCCATCCCCATACAGTTAGAACACACATGAGGGAACACAGTTAACCCCTCAATCGCCCCCTAATGTTAACCCCTTCCCTGCCAGTGACATTTACACAGTAATTAGTGCATTTTTATAGCACTAATCGCTGTATAAATGTCAATGGCCCAAAAAATTTGCCAAAAATATCCGATCTGTCTGCCATAATGTTGCAGTCCTCATAAAAATCACAGATCACTGCCATTACTAGTAAAAAAAAATAGTAATAAAAATGTCATAAATTTTTCCCATACTTTGTAGACGCTATAACTTTTGCGCAAACCAATCAATATACACTTATTGGGATTTTTATTATCAAAAATATGTAGAAGAATACACATCGGCCTAAACTGAGGAAAAAATTTGCTTTTTTAAAAAAAATTGGGGATATTTATTATAGCAAAAAGTACAAAATATTGTGTTTTTTTTTTTTCAAAATTGCCGCTTTTTTTTGTTTATAGCGCAAAAAATAAAAACCGCAGAGGTGATCAAATACCACCAAAAGAAAGCTCTATTTGTGGGGGAAAAAAGACAGTCAATTTTGTTTGGGTACAGCATTGCGAGATCGTGCAATTGTCAGTTAAAGCGACACAGTGCCATATCGCAAAAAATGGCCTGGTCATTAAGCATGAAAATCTTCCAGGGCTGCAGTGGTTAACTATGTGCTAAAAAATGAATAAAAACCAAGCGCTGATGTGGACAGATATGTGTGATATAAATAAATTGTGCTTAAAAATATATATATACCAATATAGTTAGTGCTATGAAAAAATCAGTTAATTAAAGCTGCTATCAATATAGGGTGATCAGATAACCAAACAAATAGTACTAAGTATAAAATTGATGCGCTTTAAATAAATAGTGCACAATATGCTGCTGCGACTAAGCTTAAATCCAGGAATAAAAAATGCATACATGTGAATAAAATAAATTAATAATTATGGTGCTAATACATGTGTTAAAATTGCCAAAATAAATCTTCAAATTGGTGATGTGACGGTGAGTATAAATAAAATAATAATGACACTCTGAGTACAATGTCCAGGCAGAGATAAATAGTGGGAGAAAGTAAAAAAAAAAAAAAAAAAAAAAAAAATTTTTAAACAGTTCCTTCCCTTAATCCAGATTGATTGACTCACTGGGTTAGATCGTTTGTACCAGGATATTTAGTTTTTCTTGCATCCCACTTCAGCAATTACACTGCTGGTGATTCGGCTCTCAGGATAAAGGTTTTATGCAAAGCAAACAAAACAAAAAAAAATAGATCATTGTGCAGTGAACTTACTAGATAGTACATAAGCAAAACAGGGACAAGAGATACACTCACACACTCCCGGTCTATTAGAAGCAAAATAAGCAGATTTGCTTATTTTGCTTCTAATAGACCGGGAGTGTGTGAGTGTATCTCTTGTCCCTGTTTTGCTTATGTACTATCTAGTAAGTTCACTGCACAATGATCTATTTTTTTTGTTTTGTTTGCTTTGCATAAAACCTTTATCCTGAGAGCCGAATCACCAGCAGTGTAATTGCTGAAGTGGGATGCAAGAAAAACTAAATATCCTGGTACAAACGATCTAACCCAGTGAGTCAATCAATCTGGATTAAGGGAAGGAACTGTTTAAAAATTTTTTTTTTTTTTTTTTTTTTTACTTTCTCCCACTATTTATCTCTGCCTGGACATTGTACTCAGAGTGTCATTATTATTTCATTTATACTCACCGTCACATCACCAATTTGAAGATTTATTTTGGCAATTTTAACACATGTATTAGCACCATAATTATTAATTTATTTTATTCACATGTATGCATTTTTTATTCCTGGATTTAAGCTTAGTCGCAGCAGCATATTGTGCACTATTTATTTAAAGCGCATCAATTTTATACTTAGTGGTTAACTATGGCCCTGACCTCCTCCCATTGGGAACCAAAAGGTGTGATAATTCTAGCATCCTGATTATTTTTAGGGGTTAATGATTTCTCCCTTGTTTTTTGGGATGCTTGTGTTCTGGAATGTCTCAGCGTTCTGTGTGGATACTTCCGTTCCCTGAATCTCCCTAATGCCCTGTACACACGGTCGGACATTGATCAGACATTGCAACAACAAAATCCATGGATTTTTTCCGACGGATGTTGGGTCAAACTTGTATTGCATACACATGGTCACACAAAGTTGTCAGAAAATCTGATTGTTCTGAACGCGGTGACGTAAAACATGTACGTGGGGACTATAAACGGGGCATTAGCCAATAGCTTTCGTCTCTTAATTTATTCTGAGCATGCGTTGCACTTTGTGCGTCGGATTTGTGTACACACGATCGGAATTTCCGACAATGGATTATTTTGTCGGAAAATTTTATAGCATGTTCTCAAACTTTGTGTGTCGGAAATTCCTATGGAAAATGTGTGATGGAGCCTACACATGGTCAGAATTTCCGACAACAAGGTCCTATCACACATTTTCCATCGGAAAATCCTATCGCGTGTACAGGGCATTAGAGTTGGATGGCCTCGGCTGTATAGTCCGAGTCCAAGGTACAATTTTGCCGTATGTAGAGGAATTGTCCGGTAGGGATGCCTCTAATCAAAGATTTGGGATGGTGGCTAGTCGCTTCCAGTAAAGTATTGGCAGCAGTTTCTTTTCTATATGTTTTATATGTTTTCTATATATTTTAGCAATGAGTTTGCCCTCATCAATCCTTATCAGGAGATCTAAAAAGACAATTTGATGATAGTCATAATTAAAGGTGAGGAGGATGTTTCTGTTGTTCGCACTAAAGTGTAAGAAAACCCCCCTATCATTTTTAGCCAAGGAAGCTGCAATCTTTGCCTCTGTTTGGATGGGTTTACTTCCACCTTAAGTTCCAATAGGAACATTTCTAAGGTTTCAATGGTTCCCCACCACAACAGTAGCACATCATCTAGGTGCTCCTGCCAAACACTGCCTCCTGCCCCCCAAACCATTCCAGCAGACCAAGAGATAATACCAGCCCTGTTACCCCAATCATCGTACACAAACAAGGTGTTGAGGTAAACTCCAAAGGAATGACTGCTTATTGAAACTCAGACACATACTTTATACCCCACAGGAGGATATTCCGCTTTTGAGGATATAAGCATGACAATGCAAACTTCAAACACCAATCCAACAGCTAACAATGATCCTAATTAAACAGTAAGTTAGTCAAACAGTACAGCCATGGCCAAAAATTTTGAGAATGACACAAATATTAATTTTCACAAAGCCTGCTGCTTCAGTGTTTTTAGATCTTTTTTGTCTGATGTTACTATGGTATACTGAAATATAATTACAAGCATTTCACAAGTATCAAAGGCTTTTATTGACAATTACATTAAGTTTATGCATAGTCAATATTTGCAGTGTTGACCCTTCTTTTTCAAGACCTCTGCAATTCACCCTGGCATGCTGTCAACCAACTTCTGGGCCACATCCTGACTGATATAATCAATGCTTGGAGTTTGTCAGAATTGATGTTTTTTTTGCTCACCTGTCTCTTGAGGATTGACCACAAGTTTTCAATGGGATTAAGGTCTGGGGAGTTTCCTGGTAATGGACCCAAAATTTCGTTGTTTTGCTCCCCAAGCCACTTAGTTATCACTTTTGCCTTATAGCAAGGTACTCCATCATGTTGGAAAAGGCATTGTTCATCACCAAACTGTTCTTCGATGGTTGGGAGAAGTTACTCTCGGGGGATGTTTTTGTATCATTCTTTATTCATGGCTGTGTTCTTAGGCAAAATTGTGAGTAAGCCCACTTCCTTGGCTGAGAAGCTACCCCACACATAAATGGTGTCAGGATGCTTTACTGTTGGAATGACACAGGAATGATGGTAGAACCCACCCTTTCTTCTCTGGATGAGGTTTTTTCCGGATGCCCCAAACAATCGGAAAGGGGATTCATCAGAGAAAATTACTTTACCCTAGTCCTCAGCAGTCCAATCCCTGTACTTTTTTCAGAATATCAGTCTGTCCCTGATGTTTTTTTCCTGAAGAGTGGTGGCTTCTTTGCTGCCCCTCTTCACACCAGGCCATCCTCCAAAAGTCTTTGCATCACTGTGTGTGCAGATGCACTCACGCTTGCCTGCTGCCATTCCTGAGCAAGCTCTGCCCTGGTGGTGCCCCCGATCCCACAGCTGAATCAACTGTAGGAGATGGCTCTGGCGCTTGCTGGACTTGCTTGGGTTCCCTGAAGCCTTCTTCACAAATGCAGTGGAAAAGTTTTTTTTATGGGATTAAGTTTATTTTCATGACAAAGATTGACTTTGCTATAATTTGCAATTCATCTGATCACTTTTCATTCAGAACATTCAGAAGTGTATGCAAATTGCCATCATAAAAGCTGAGGCAGCAGACTTTGTAAAAATATATATTTGTGTCATTCTCAAAACTTTTGGCCACAGCTGTAAGTTAATCAACAAACATATAACATCCCACAATAATTTGGTAACAAGTTAAAGTGGTCACCAGATTAATCTCATCTCCAAGAGATGATCAGACAGATAGAAACAATATAACAATAAGACCTACTTAACAATAAACATATAACAAACCCCACCTCACCTCGGACTATCCCGCAACGGTCTATGAGACAAACTCCTACAATATTACAGCAGTCCGAAAAGGTGGAATTAATTTATCTTCATAGATTTCTTAAGGGATATTGTTGATAAATATTTCTGTCCCAAGTTAAGGAGCCTCTCTAACCCAGTCTGCAGAAGGGCCACCATATTGGCCATTACCCTGTACAAGATTAATATTACCTCTTTCTATCCACTCCAGAAGGGAACCCTTATTGTCTTTATTCAGAGAAGTAATCCAAACCATGCTCTCAGCGTCCATTAAGTAGTTGTCCATCATTATAGAATGATCTGCTTTCTCAAAGGGCCAAAATCAGTGGGTAGGAGGCTTGCCCCTAGTCCTCTCCAAAAGCCCCTGTCCTGGTTGTGTCTGTCACAGTACAATACATCTTGATACATTGGAATTATGAGTTAGTAGATGCTGCTATCAAAAAACCAGGACAGAGAGGCTAGAGAGAGATAGAGTAAAGGAGAAAAAGTTGGACATCCCTATGGCTTCCCCGTAGCATCAGAGGGGGCGGGGTCACTCGGTTACTACAAAAATTTTTGATTTTTTTTCACTAAGTAGCCAAACATCTGATTGTTATTTATACACGTTGATTTTGTTTGTATTAATAATATGTTTATTCAAAACATGCAAAGTGTTCTAATTAATAAAAGTAGTATTTTACTTTCAACATTTTACTATGTACAATACTGTGCAGAAGTTTTGGGCAGCTGAGAAAAAATGTCAACTACAAATTATTTTAAATATTTATATTTTACTGGATTCTGTCTCTCAATTTCACACTTACAAAGTGAACGAACAAAAGAAAAATCTTCATGAAATGATTATGATTCTTTAAATCACCTTTGGCTTAACAAAAACAGTATTATTTTGAAATGGTACACTAATAACATACACAGTCTTTGGTTTTAAATTTGGTTTTAACAATACGTTTACAGTTCAAATTCGAATGGGATTTGATGTAAAATTTGAGTCGAATTTCAATTCGATATTCGGAAATTTGGATGTATTTTGTTTAGTTATTCAAAGAATTCAGTAAAAACCCTGCCCTGTATTTGGCTCCATCCATCTTCCCATCAACTCTGACCAGCTTCCCTGCCCCTGCTGAAGAAAAACATCTCCACAACATGATACTGCCACCACCATGTTTCATGGTGGGGATGGTGTGTTCAGGCTGATGTGCATGATGTGTGTGTGTTAATTTTCCGTCACGCATAGCGTTTTGCTTTTAGGCCAAAAAGTTCAATTTTGGTCTCATCTGACCAGAGCACCTTCTTCGACATGTTTGCTGTGTCCCCCACATGGCTTCTGGCAAACTACAAATGGGACTTCTTATGGCTTTCTTTCACCAATGGCTTTCTTCTTGCCACTCTTCCATAAAGGTCAGATTTGTGGAGTGCACGACTAATGGTTGTCCTGTGGACAGATTCTCCCACCTGAGCTGTTGATCTCTGCAGTTCCTCCAGAGTTACCAAGGGCCTCTTGTCTGCTTCTCTGATTAATGCTCTCCTTGCCTGGCATATGTCAGTTTAGGTGGACGGCCATGTCTTGGTAGGTTTGCAGTTGTACCACACTCTTTACATTTTCGGATGATGAATTGAACAGTGCTTCGTGAGATGTTCAAAACTTGGGATATTATTTTTTAACCTAACCCTGCTTTAAACTTTTCCACAACTCCCTGACCTGTCTGGTGTGTTTCTTTGACCTTCATGAAGCTGTTTGTTTACTAAGGTTCTCTAACAAAACACTGAGGGCTTCACAAAACAGCTGTATTTATACTGAGATTAAATTACACACAGGTGGACTCTATTTACAAATTAGGTGACTTCTGAAGGCAATTGGTTCCACTAGATCAAGGGTCTTCAAACTATGGCCATCCAGTTATTCAAGAACTACAATTCCCATCATGCCTAGCCATGTCTGTGAATGTCAGAGTTCTACAATTCCTCATGGGATGTGTAGTCCTGCAACAGATGGAGGGCCGTAGTTTGAGGATCCCTGCACTAGATTGTAGTTAGGGGTATCAGAGTAAAGGGGGCTGAATACAAATACATGGCATACTTTTCAGATATTTTTTTGTAAAAAATGTTGAAAACCATTTATCATTTTCTTTCCACTTCACAACTATGTGCCACTTTGTGTTGGTCTATCGCATAAAATCCCAATAAAATACATTTACGTTTTTGGTTGTAACATGACAAAATGTGGAAAATTTCCAAGGGTATGAATACTTTTTCAAGGCACTGTACAAACATTCACATATATACATAAAACCAATTTATGTACCTGGCTGACCCAAGTGTCTTCTGAATTTCTTTCATAATAAAGGTTTAAATCCCAACTCCAGGAAGAAAAAAAATCCACCCTTGCAAATGAGCCTCCCATAGTGCATGGGTTAAATGCTCATTAATGCCTAGTACACATGATGAGAAAATCGGAGGAAAACAAATGCATTTGGAACAATTGTCTGATAATCTGATCATTAGCACACAGCTTTCAAGAGCTGATTATGACAGTTCATGTGAAAATATCTCAAAATAAGCACAAAAAATGTTATTGTAATGCCCCGTAAACACGATCGGACTTTCCGACAACAAAACTGTGGAATTTTGCTCGAAGGTTGTTGGCTCCAACTTGTCTTGCATACACATGGTCACACAAATGTTGGGAAACAATTACGAACGTAGTGATATCTCCATTACGAACGCTAGTTTTACAAGACCGAGCGCTTATGGCTCCTACTTGATTCTGAGCATGCGTGGACTTTTGTGCGTTGGACTTGTGTACACACGATCGGAAAGTCTGACAACAAAAATTTGTTGCGGGAAAATTTGAGAACCTGCTAGCCAACATTTGTTGGCGGAAAGTCCGATAACAAATGTTCGTGGAGCATACACATGGTCAGACTTTCCGCCAACTATCTCACATCCAACATTTGCTGTTGGAAAATCCGATCGTGTGTACACGACATGAGATAACAGAATGAACGATTTTAATGTAATTAGTATGGTATTTGCACGGAAAAAATCAAATAACCATGACTGTGCATGTTCGGAAATGAAAGAATACATTAAAATATTTTGTTTTGGTTTTTCTATAAATATCTAGCACCTTACAGAATGGGAAGCAAGAGAAAAGTGAAGACTTTTCCATCTTTCCCAGCTGTTTGTCTGAAAAGAACCCCGCAGGGAAAAGGGGTGATTTTGTTGCAGAGAGTAGTAAGAAGTGACTACAATAGGCAATGTTGTTGAAAGGTGTACAGGGGAGGTATAGGCATAAGCATAGTCAGGCAGGCTGGGTCAGTAACAAGTCTTGACAGCAAGGTATAAAATCAGAATCCAAAAGCTTGGTCAAAGACAGGCAGGGGTGATACACAGACTGGCAGAGGAATGCAGAATCGTCAGGCAAAAGAGTGGTCCAGGAATAAGGCAAAGTTCAAAAATCCAGAAGTTCAACAAGTGAGCATGCACCCAGGGAATGAATCCGACAAATAGGCACAGTGCACAGGAAGCCAAGCAATTTACAAGCTGAGATGATTGCGGATTGACTGCAGCTGGAAAGGCAGGTGGACCTAGAGAGTCCCAGGATGCATAAGCACTAAGTGCTGAAGAGTCTCAGATTCCCCAGTGGCAGAGTGAACACAGCTGCAGCACAGAAGCAGCAGGGTCCAAGTTCAAAGCCACACAGGCATTTGACAGGGCCTCAATGGCTAATAGCTTTCTGAACTCTAATTTTATATTTTAAGCAGACCAATGACTGTAGATGTTATTGAAGATGGTTTGTAAAGTACCATGTACTGTAGGTCTTTTGATGAGTTTCCTCTGGAAAGCGCCTGTACTGTATATTGTTTTGTCTTTCACAAACATGTATATCAAGATCATTTCTTTCTGTATTGCTGTTAAAGAGCTCCCCTCAGTTTTTGTCTAGTAAAACATTGTCAGCTTGTTAGGAAGCGAGGAGAAATCTCTAGCAGAGCCCCAGTGAACAATAACTGATAGGGCTTCTAATCCTTTCCCACTCAATCCAAAATGAAGAAAACAATTTTGGCTGGACATACATTTCAAGTCTTACTATGTGCATACTTAATGAACCAGTGGTGTCACTAGGGTTGGGGTCACCAGGTGCGATAAAACACGGTGTCACCCCCCCTTCCACCAACTATAGTCGCTCCTCAGTAGAGACCCCCTCCACTAAGTTTAGACCCCCTCTGTCAGTGCAGACCCTCCATTAAGTATAAACACCCTCCATCAGTATAGACCTCCCCCTCAGTATAGACCACCCTCCATCAGTACAGACCCCCCAGTATAGACCCCTCCCCTCAGTACAGACCCCCCTCCCTCAGTATAGACCCCTCCCCTCAGTACAGACCCCTCTCCATCAGTACAGACCCCCTTCCCTCAGCATAGACCTCCCCCTCAGTACAGACTCCCCTTCCCTCAGTATAGACCTCCCCCTCAGTACGGACCCCCCTTCCCTCAGTATAGACCCCCCCTAAGTAGAGACCCCCCTCCATCAGTACAGACCCCCCTCCCTCAGCATTGACCTCCCCCTCAGTACAGACCCCTCTTCCCTCAGTATAGACCTCCCCCTCAGTACAGACCCCCTCCATCAGTACAGACCCCCCTTCCCTCAGTATAGACCTCCCCCTCAGTACAGACTCCCTCCATCAGTACAGACCCCCCCTCCCTCGGTATAGACTCCTTCCCTCAGTACAGATCCCCTCCCTCAGTATAGACCCCTTCCCTCAGTACAGACCCCCCCTCCATCAGTACAGACCCCCCTCAGGACAAACCCCCCATCCTCCAATAGTACAGACCCCCCTCAGGACAAATCACCCTCCAATCGCAAGCTGACCCCCCCACCGTTACCACACCAGCTTGGGCGGCTCAGGTAAACAGAACACCCAGGTGGCAACTGGAGAGGAGAGGACATTGTGCAGCCGCACCGCCCGGGTGGAGAGCAGGGCAGGCTTGGGCAGGTACGTGAGAGACACAGAAGAGGAGCAGGAGAACACGTGCCAGGCACGGCCGCGGTGCTGGAGGTGTGATCTGGCTGAAGAAAAAAGGGGAGCAGGCTTTCATCACCCTTGGGATGGTGTCACCCCTCTATCGGGTGGCACCCGGGTGAGGCCCGCACCCCCGCCCCCTCCCCCAGTGATGCCACTGTAATGAACCTTATTGGATGATTTGGACGTGTCATGCACCCTGCAATTTGAGACTCCAGTCTATGCACCAAACTTGGGCATATACAGTACTTTAGCAGATCAGTAAGGAATTTGTAATTGCTAGGTGAGTGTACATCTCCATGCACAAGTGAACTTGCACTTCAGTGTACTAATTATTTTTAATGATTTCTTCTTGCTCTTGTACATTACTTTCAGGCCCATTTTCTGCTTAATAAGATTTAAAGGCAGTGCGCCAAAAATGAAATTCTACTGAAGTGTTTTGCTGAAATGGCCATTCATACAAGCAGGAAATCAGATCTTTGGTTATATTCTGTACATCAGTAGCACTAAACACCTCAAAAGCAAAGTGAAAAAAATAAAAAGCAGGGCAAAGTAGCAATTATTGCATACATGTGAAGGCATTCTTATAAAGCAAATGTGAAAAACATTCACTAGTGGTGAATCAGTCACACATTTAAAACACAAGCACCTTTATTCATTCATCTGAGGTGAATGTTTGGTCAATGCTTTATAAAATCATTTGATCACATGATAAATAATACGCATAAGAAACTTTAACATCGCCTTATATTTACATATATTAATTAAAATACATAATTGATATAAATTCCGTTTGGATTGCTCCTGGCACTAGAATTACCTTAGTTATTAAAAGAATTGAGTAATGTATTAAAAAAATAATAAATGCTGTATAATAGGCTACCAGAGCTAATTACTCTTGACAAATTATCAAAGACAAATTGCATGTGACCAGAGTACACAGTTTGCCCTCTGGGATAGAGAAGTTCAGTACATTCAGATTAAAATCTCATTGACTGTGACAGGTCAGGTTCAGGTTTAGATGTAATTAAATATTGATGTTCCTAAATTTATCTGCTACAACACTGCATATATTTCAGCTATATAAAATAACTGACTGGCTTCTGTTAACAGACAAGTGTTGTTTTTCCACTTATCAAACCTACTCATAGCAATTTGTGATGAGAATCAATCTAAAATTTATTCATAGAGATTAGCAAAACTGTTGCAAAAATATATTTATTCTAATTAAATTGAAATTGATTTCATTTTTTTTCAAGGACCTAGAAAAAAAATACATTTCAACATACTAATTATATGTCTGCTGCCACTGCTAACATTTCCTTCTGGAAATACTGGTTGCCTGGCTGTTATGTTGATTTTTAGAATTTCTAATTTACTGGATGCAGATGAGGATTTTTTAATCATTATTTTGATTCCTCAGGAAAGGAATAATATCAATTAACTGCAGATCTAAGTGAAAAAAGAGATGGGAAGAAAGAGGCCTGCTTCGTGATTCTAGAACTCTACGGTTCCAGTGATATTGAAACATAAAATCTATTATGGATATGGTTGGAAAATAATTATGAAGAGGTAAATCATTTTTCCTTTATGGATCCCTATTTGCAAGGCACAAGCACTCCAAGGTGATTTTAAAGGATAAGTTTACCTTTTATGAAAAAAATAAATGTACAAGGGGTCAAGAAGAGGGGGGCAGGAACTGGGAGATGATACATGTTACACATAAATAGGAAACTAGGGGTGTAACATGTGCCGTATTCTAAAAGGTAAACTTAGTCCACCTAATAAAACCAGGTGTTTCTGAATAAATAAAAGTAATGTTGGCAAGAAACTGCAAGATCTTTTATTAACATAATCCTGCCAAACCATTGTTTAACAGAAAGGCTGGTGTATTTTTGAGCTACACTGGAATGCATGCTTTAGCAGCATGCTTTGTAGAAACTGTATCATCTACAATTTTTACTTTTTTTATTAGAAAGGTAGCATACATTTAACAGAAGTGCAGCAGGCTTAATCACTAATGATAGCCCCATAACTTTCTGACTAATGTTGTGTGCTTTAGGCAATAGACTGGTTAATTTAAAGTGGGAACAGAATATATGAACCTTGTGCCCTTCGTTTGATTTCAGTACCTTCTATCAGGAAAGAATTGCTTTAGATAGATAATGTCATGTACTGTACCAGTGAGTAAAACATTTGGTAGGTTTATTTCTGATATTTACTGGATCTGGAGGCTTTGGGAAAGAATGATAAAGGTTTCTTGTTGCTATCAATACTGTACCTGTTGGAGAACGTGATAAGTGGCCTTTCTTGCACCTCCGGTTTACGGAAACAAAAGAATTGTGCTGTTGGCAGAGTGGCAAATGTTTGGAGACTGTTGAGCTGATGGATGAGATCTGTGCTTTGCTCCCTGGTTCTGTGCTGCATCACTGCATTTGATATTGTTTTTTTTTCTAGTGGAGAACTTTTTTACACTTGCATTGTGATTTACCAGAGCCCCCAGCTCAGTACTTCCCTTCCCGTCCTTATCCTGAGGAGCATCAGTCATTACAGGAGGGTTACTATCCACTACCCCCACATTTTTCACCCTTCACTGCCTATATCAGTGTGTGCTTTGGAGCATGCACTGTCTCTTCATTTTTTTTTTTATCTCTTTTATTCCTATTACGGGAATATGTAAACATCCCTTGTAATAGTAATAAGGGATGACAGGTCCTTTTTATAGAGAGATCTGGGGAGTGGCCTCAAATATTTCCTCTACCTTCAAAAGCCAAAAATCAAAAAAAAAAAATGTTTTGACCTTTTGCTTTAAAGAAAAAAAAATGTTTACTTCTGCCCTAGACTAGATGTGATGTCATGTCCTCCAAGATCATAGAGGCGATCAGAGACCATCTGGTCTCTGTTCACTTCTATGGTCAGCTGCGCGAATCGTCGGATAGTTTCCCAGGCTCGCTTGAAAAAGCGTTAAGCCTGAGAAACACCTTAGAAACACAGCTTAGTGGTAGCGACCCCTCCTGCTACTTCTGAATGCGATCCAGTGGCTAATTAGCCACCCGGATCACTTTCATGAAAAAGACAATCGCTGAAAAAAAATTTCCCGGGGTTGTGGCTGATAGCTTCAGCCATAACCCTGGTAAATCACTTGCAAGTTGCAACGTATATACAGTATATGTATTGCAGGTGGTAAGTGGTTTTAAAGTATAACTAAAGGCAAAACGTTTTTTTCTGTTTTGGAGAGTGAAGAAGGATTAGAACATTTGCCAGGTTTTATTGCTGTCTGTGCCCCTGTTAGAGAGATTCACACTCTCCGTTTGTCCTATTTACCATTATCATTGAAAGTGAAAGAAAATCCCAAATTTTGGGTTGTCCCAAGAAAAATAATAGAGGGGAAATTTTACAATGGGGACACTAGTTCTGGTGACCTAGGGGTCCCCACGAATCCCCTCAATTTGTATGGATTTTCCTCTCTCTTCCTGTTTTGGCTATGGGACAGAAAGTAAAGGTAGGGGAGATGGGCGGAGCCTAGCGGAGCAGACATGCATTGTTAGAGCTCCGCACCGCTGAGGAGAGAAGAGAAGGACAAAGCAGAGCCTGCAGGCTCAAAAGGTATCCATTTGAACCTTTTTGCCCCAGGGAACAAACTGTGAAAGTTTGGGCAGGAAATATGGTACTGGGAGGAAACCGTGGCAGAAATAAAAATCCCCTCACAAAGAGCTCACAGGCACTCACTGCAACTAAAGCAGCTCCAGTCACCTCACAAGATACAGCATCAGGGTGCTCTCACAGACAGAAAATGTCACAGCAAGACTCTCCATTTGAGTCAGATACAGAACAAATCCTCTCACAAAATTCTCCACAAGCCTCCTCAGCATCCCCAGTAATATTATTACAATTTGAAAAGATGCTTCATAAGGCTTTAAAACAAACCTCAGACCAAATAACAAAAAGCCTAACCAAAGAAATAAGAGAGCTGGGAAACCGCACCGCAGCCCTAGAAATAAAAATGGATGAAATTGAAATTACAACCCAAGTAAATATAACAGAATTGGAACAATTAAAAGAAGAGAATTTAATACTTCAAACTAAGCTCGAAGATTACGAAAATAGAGCCAGACGTTCAAACTTGCGCATAAGGGGAATACCTGAAACTGTGACAGACCTGCAATCTACTATTACTGCTCTATTACAAGAACTAAAGCCAGATATCCCTATTGAACGTTTAGAACTGGACAGAGTACACAGAGCCCTCACAGCCAAAAAGAAAGATGGACCCCCACGTGATATAATCACAAAATTTCATTATTACAGAACGAAAGAACAAATACTAATTGCTGCAAGAGAAAAAAAGGAACTTAATTTTCAAGGACACAATTATCAAATTTTTGCTGACCTATCCCAACTTACTATTACTAAAAGACGATCCATGAAACCCCAACTAATGGAACTGCAACACCACAACATTATGTATCAATGGGGCTTCCCCTTTTCAGTCAGATTTAACTACCAAGGTACAATTTACAGAAGCAGATCAGCAGATGAACTACAACAAACCCTTTTAAAATTAAATCTGACAGAACCCACAAGCAGCAACTCTTCCACACGCAGAAGAATGGCATCATCTTCACCTTCAGGCAGCACTCAGAAAATTTCAGAACAAAATGGGAATCATCATTCTCACAAAAGAGGCCGTTATGCCACATCATCCATGGACCAAGAAGATTCAATGGACATCCTAATTCCTGATATCTCTTCATTTATTATACTAAGAGATGGTTCTCTATAAAAAACCTGTATTTATAACTGAATGTAACTGCATTCTGATAGTCACACACTGTGTGGGATCATGTTACATTCCAGTTATATTTCTTATTACTTCTGATTCATATAGCCTTAGAATATATAAGTGAAATAAGGAAATTCTTGTTCAGTTATATATTATCAGGTAATAACAATAGATTTATTATAAATAGGAAAGAATGGTAAATAACTGTGGACATACACCGGCACTAAGACGGATCTCCCAATCCCTGGGTAAATTTGAAATATAGTGAAAGTATGAATTCTTTCAAAAAATTTTTGGGATTTTTGTGGAAGATGATACGTCTATTTCCAGTAGGCATTAAAAATGAGAGTATTTAAAATATTAAATTTTATTAAATAGTAGTAAAAGGGGATACACAGAACAAATCAAAGTACATATAAACGACCAGTATAACCATCCGGTATTATGTTCAAATTTCATTCATGCCTGTTTGCCAACATGTTTCGCAACCGTTTCATTGCTTCATCAGGGCATATGTCGGCATCATTGGTTATTTTGAACTATGTAAATAACAGATAAATATATAATTATATAGTGATCATACATGTTCAAGTATACCAAAAGATATATGACATTAAGTCAAAGTAATCAATCTAATAGTCTCACCTACTGGTACAAGTCTAAAACCAAATAGCACAAGCCACCATTGCCAGATATCGTCCACCGCACCTACTGCCACAGAAAATCCGAGGGTGCCAGATCCCAACCAGATAATGCCAATAGAAGGACTGGACCATGCACTAGCCAGACTGGAATCTAATATGTGAGAGGCAAGATGGAGAAATAGGTAAGCCAATCAGCTACCCAGTCCAGATGGATTATGTACAGTGTCTACTTAATATGTTTAGTGGGGTAGTTATAGTAGCATATAGTCAATTTCACCAAAACAGTGTTAGTTAGCAGTTAATACCGCCAATAAAACTTAGAGGTGAGGGTCTATTTAATTCTATAATTTAAACATAATTAAAGGTTCCAAGCCATGGTCTAATACATCCTTGCAAGGGATTGCCATGCAATCTGCCCCTGCTTGTGATTATAGCAAAATACAATACAGCTTTATGATTTCCAAGGATATATAAAAGGGGAGAGAAAAATAAAATAAATATTATAATAACCCATAAGTAGTTTGGAACATAAGTTCCGTTTGATAGTTTACCTGTAGGGCTAAGTAGTAGGGGCTGCTCAAGCACATAAGATCCTCCTGTCAGCGTGGATGGAGTGAAGCCGACTGCGTCTATAGACACAACGGCGGCTCCATCTATTGGCATGGTCCCACCGGAAGTGAAAAGGTCAGTGATGACCTCCGGCATCACTTCCGGTCCGGACGTCCCCGCATATGACGCGCGCGCATCACGCCAGACGTGTGCACGTCAGCGGGTGCGCGCGCATTGCCCATACTAGAGTGACACAGTAAGGGCGTACAGGGCGGATATGGGAAGCTCCGCCCCGTAGCGCGGGGACGTCCGAATCCCCCTATCTAAGGCAGGAGCAGCAGTACAGTACCCGATTAATCCAGCAGATGGGGTGCTAAGTTCAAATATAGTCCCGCATATGACTATATATATTAAAATTTTTGAAACATGCTAAAGGTGTAGAATATTAGATGTCTTACTAAATTAGGCATGATATTAACCCATGCAGGGATCTTTCCCCTCTAGACCAAACAGGTATGCATGGATAAGAATCTATCAGCCATTTAGAATTGCTATATACTGATAACTCATGCAGGGATCATTCCCCTCAAGACCAAACAGGTATGCATGAGTCAGATTTATGGCCGCCATTCATTAATTTGACAGAAAAAAAAAAAAAAAAAAAGGGGGGGAGGGGGGGGGAAGAAGGAACAAATATACCACCTAAAGTTCACAATATTTATATTACAGAAATGATTTGTAGGAGAGTGCTGTATTGAGGCCTGGTGGATATGTGGCCTGCTGGCCAAAAATCCATCTTGCCTCTCTCTGGAGTATCCGTTTATCTACATCTCCTCCCCTCTCAGTGTTAGAAATAACCTCTAGAGCAAAGAACGAGATGTAGCTAGGATCAAAACTATGATGAAGGCCAACGTGCTTACAGATGGGAGTATACAGAAGTCCAGCATCAAGGTAGTATAGATGATCCTGGATTCTTTTTGCAAAGGGGCGTTTAGTTTTGCCAATGTAGAAGGCACCGCAACGGCACGTGGCAAGATATACAATGCCTGTTGTGGAGCAATCTGCGTAACCTTTTGATCTGTGAAAACCTCCTCTTGGGAGGGGGCAACCTGTGCCTTCTCTGATCCATGGACATACCTCGCATTGTCCACATTTGAACGTACCGTTTCCGCCTTCTGCTCCTAATACTGGTGTTACGGGTTGTAAATGGCTGTGTACTAACGTGTCCCTAATGGACCTTGATTTTCTATATGTGATCTGTGGCACATTGGCTACATATTTCGATACTATGGGGTCCTCGGAGAGGAAGTGCCAATTTGCATTGATAAGATTCCGAATCGTCTGTTGGTGGGTCATAAAGGTGGTAATCAGCTTTGTAGTGGGATGAGGGTCCTTTATTTTTTGTTTAAATAGGAGGGTGTCACGTATATTACATTTGGCTCGCTTATAAGACCTTTTAAGGGTTTTTTTACTGTAACCCCTATCAAGTAGCCTCTTGTAGAGAGCTTGGGCTTCTCTCTCAAAATCTTCATTTCTCGCACAATTGCGCCGTAAACGCAATTACTACTATTTAATAAAATGTAATATTTTAAATACTCTCATATTTGATGCCTACTGGAAATAGACGTATCATCTTCCACAAAAATCCCAAAAATTTTTTGAAAGAATTCATACTTTCACTATATTTCAAATTTACCCAGGGATTGGGAGATCCGTCTTAGTGCCGGTGTATGTCCACAGTTATTTACCATTCTTTCCTATTTATATCCTAATTGGGTGCAAAACCCACGGTTACTGTTTTTGGACATCCACAGGCATCTAAACTTAATGTTGACCGCTATTATCTTGAATTATTTTGAATTTTGTGATGATCTTGCTGTCATATAACATAAGTTGTGTGTGTACTTGACAAATTGGACGCTCATATAGTTTCTCTTTTTTCTCCTTCCTTTCCCTCCTCCCCCCCTCCCCCCACTCACTGGTCTCCAATAACAAATATCGTTTTTTCTCTCTTTGAATCTGAGAACATCTATCCATACAATGTCCCAATTTTTGGGATCTAACTGGGATCAGTTCTTGGATAATATACAAAGTACATGCACTTCTCACACACAAACTGAGATCAATTTGGATATTTTTTTCTTGAGACTAAAAAGACTCATGGAAAAAAAGTCTAACTTAGGTTGGCATATTCGATTCCTAGATCGTTATCTAAGAGAAAAGATTAGTCCCCAAGGACTGAGAATACAGGTTTTTCCCTCCTTTGAAATGACTGATCCAGCTTTCAAAGAGGAGTGGGAACAAAACCTCAATAGATGTTCTGCACACATGATCTCAATGCTAAAAACTAAATACAACAATGAGTTAATAGACTTGGATAAGGAAATTGAATCACTCAAAATAAGTGGACACCAACTAACTACTAGTGCAGAATTCAAAAAGAGAGAAAATGATTTATTACAATACTTGGAAAACTATAATAAAAACATTGTCTCTAAAAAGGACACTAAATTCTATAAAGATAAATTAGCCTTTTCAGGAGGGTACGCATATCGATGGCCTAGAGGTCAAAGCAACAAACGGGAGAGACAATTTCGCATAAACAAAAGAAATTCTGAAACTCCATATAGGTCTGACTCGGAGGCATCAGTTTCATCATCCGTCTCATCCCATAAACCACCTCCCAAACCATCACGAGGTTCACACAATAGGGGACGCCTACCGAAACGGGGAAACAACAGTGAACATCAACATCATGGAGGCACTACAAAAAGACGTAATATCTCTCCCTCCAGACACATACAAAATGACCCCTATTCAGACTCAGGAGAAGGTGTATACAATGACTCATTCACAGGTGCAACTACATCTCTCCCTATGTTTGGGGATATACCAGAAAATGAGCCAGCACCCCTAAAAGACATGGGGGCCGTACCCAAATCCAACCATGGACGCGGTCCCCAAATAGGATCAACCCCTTTAGGCCATATTCCCAACCCCCCGGTCACCCCAATGATACAACGGACTGGGAAAATGGACCCGTTTGTGATCAAACAGAATGTAATGAATCGGGATTAGACATCATTAATCTTTCATCTTATCAGCCTACTATAGTGGAATTGGAGGTTCTGAAACTAGGGCTCAGCTTCTGTCTCTCACAGCACCTAGATAAATTTACCTTAGTCAAAGATCTGCACATTTTTGCAAGAGACTTAACGTATAAGTATATTTTTGATAATGACAAAGGGAAGGGAGCCAAAAGGGAAGAAGACCTTTACAAGGGTTTCAAAGTACAGGACTTTAGGGCACTTAAAACACTGATCCAATTATTGGATGAGAATGAAGGACATGTAGACTCTCAAGACTCATCATCGGAAGAGGATGAGGCAACTACAGCAACTACAGCAACCCCAATTGTACCACTCAGGTTTAAGGCAAAATCACAAAAATTCCCAAACCTCCAGACATGCCCAGCGATATGGGCGTTTCTGAAACAAACGACCAAACAAATTGAGGGGTTGCAATTCCCTAAACTTTCTACTACTAATCTGTCATGGGCACAACAACTAGCTTTAAAAAATCTTATGGAGAGGGAAGACCTGGTAATCAAACCTTCCGATAAGGGGGGAAATGTAGTACTGATGAACAGGGAGGACTACATTAATATGTGTCTAAATATACTCAACAACCAGGAATGGTATCAACAAGTCCCAGCTCACAAGCTTACTGAGGCTAGGTCTAATTATTTGGCCATCATTGACCAAGCTTATCAAAAGGGCCTGATTGATAGGGATACTCGGGAATTCCTAGAAATCAAATGGCCAATCACGCCAACTTTTTATTCTTTGCCCAAAGTCCACAAAAATATTGTGAACCCCCCTGGACGCCCAATTGTCTCTGGGATAGGTAGCCATACCCAAACGGCCAGTGAATATGTAGATGCCTATCTACGTCCACATGTAACAAGCTTGCCTTCTTACCTGAAAGACACTTTAGATCTATTAAAAATCTTGGAAGGACTTACGATACCCCAAGGAGCAACCTTGGCAGCAATTGACGTAGAGGCTCTCTATTCAAGTATCCCACATAATAGGGGCATAGAGGTAATTTCAGAATTCCTGAGAGAAAGAGACACCAATAGCTGGGAACTGGGCCAGTTTATCACTACCTTGCTGGAACATGTCTTAACCAATAACATGTTTCTGTTTAATGGTGTCACCTACCTCCAGGTACAGGGGGTAGCGATGGGGACTTCGTGTGCCCCATCGTATGCCAACCTGTACCTGGGGGGTTGGGAGCGCACCCTTTTTTCCAATGAGGAGGCGTCGGTGTATCTCCGCCATATTCTCCTTTGGCGGAGATACATCGATGATATCCTCCTCATTTGGACAGGCCCAACTACACTGCTGTCGGACTTTATGGAATTCCTGTCCCATAACAATTTTAATCTAAAGTTTACATGTCAATCAGATGCTCATTCCATTCCTTTTTTGGATCTGCGCCTTGCCCTCAGGGAGGATGGTTCTGTGTTTAGTACATTATTTAGGAAGGAAACTGCGGGAAACACGATATTGCACTTCTCGAGTTCCCACCCCCGTACACTTGTACACAGTATACCGTATAGCCAATATCTGCGTTTACGGCGCAATTGTGCGAGAAATGAAGATTTTGAGAGAGAAGCCCAAGCTCTCTACAAGAGGCTACTTGATAGGGGTTACAGTAAAAAAACCCTTAAAAGGTCTTATAAGCGAGCCAAATGTAATATACGTGACACCCTCCTATTTAAACAAAAAATAAAGGACCCTCATCCCACTACAAAGCTGATTACCACCTTTACGACCCACCAACAGACGATTCGGAATCTTATCAATGCAAATTGGCACTTCCTCTCCGAGGACCCCATAGTATCGAAATATGTAGCCAATGTGCCACAGATCACATATAGAAAATCAAGGTCCATTAGGGACACGTTAGTACACAGCCATTTACAACCCGTAACACCAGTATTAGGAGCAGAAGGCGGAAACGGTACGTTCAAATGTGGACAATGCGAGGTATGTCCATGGATCAGAGAAGGCACAGGTTGCCCCCTCCCAAGAGGAGGTTTTCACAGATCAAAAGGTTACGCAGATTGCTCCACAACAGGCATTGTATATCTTGCCAAGTGCCGTTGCGGTGCCTTCTACATTGGCAAAACTAAACGCCCCTTTGCAAAAAGAATCCAGGATCATCTATACTACCTTGATGCTGGACTTCTGTATACTCCCATCTGTAAGCACGTTGGCCTTCATCATAGTTTTGATCCTAGCTACATCTCGTTCTTTGCTCTAGAGGTTATTTCTAACACTGAGAGGGGAGGAGATGTAGATAAACGGATACTCCAGAGAGAGGCAAGATGGATTTTTGGCCAGCAGGCCACATATCCACCAGGCCTCAATACAGCACTCTCCTACAAATCATTTCTGTAATATAAATATTGTGAACTTTAGGTGGTATATTTGTTCCTTCTTCCCCCCCCCTCCCCCCCTTTTTTTTTTTTTTTTTTTTCTGTCAAATTAATGAATGGCGGCCATAAATCTGACTCATGCATACCTGTTTGGTCTTGAGGGGAATGATCCCTGCATGAGTTATCAGTATATAGCAATTCTAAATGGCTGATAGATTCTTATCCATGCATACCTGTTTGGTCTAGAGGGGAAAGATCCCTGCATGGGTTAATATCATGCCTAATTTAGTAAGACATCTAATATTCTACACCTTTAGCATGTTTCAAAAATTTTAATATATATAGTCATATGCGGGACTATATTTGAACTTAGCACCCCATCTGCTGGATTAATCGGGTACTGTACTGCTGCTCCTGCCTTAGATAGGGGGATTCGGACGTCCCCGCGCTACGGGGCGGAGCTTCCCATATCCGCCCTGTACGCCCTTACTGTGTCACTCTAGTATGGGCAATGCGCGCGCACCCGCTGACGTGCACACGTCTGGCGTGATGCGCGCGCGTCATATGCGGGGACGTCCGGACCGGAAGTGATGCCGGAGGTCATCACTGACCTTTTCACTTCCGGTGGGACCATGCCAATAGATGGAGCCGCCGTTGTGTCTATAGACGCAGTCGGCTTCACTCCATCCACGCTGACAGGAGGATCTTATGTGCTTGAGCAGCCCCTACTACTTAGCCCTACAGGTAAACTATCAAACGGAACTTATGTTCCAAACTACTTATGGGTTATTATAATATTTATTTTATTTTTCTCTCCCCTTTTATATATCCTTGGAAATCATAAAGCTGTATTGTATTTTGCTATAATCACAAGCAGGGGCAGATTGCATGGCAATCCCTTGCAAGGATGTATTAGACCATGGCTTGGAACCTTTAATTATGTTTAAATTATAGAATTAAATAGACCCTCACCTCTAAGTTTTATTGGCGGTATTAACTGCTAACTAACACTGTTTTGGTGAAATTGACTATATGCTACTATAACTACCCCACTAAACATATTAAGTAGACACTGTACATAATCCATCTGGACTGGGTAGCTGATTGGCTTACCTATTTCTCCATCTTGCCTCTCACACATTAGATTCCAGTCTGGCTAGTGCATGGTCCAGTCCTTCTATTGGCATTATCTGGTTGGGATCTGGCACCCTCGGATTTTCTGTGGCAGTAGGTGCGGTGGACGATATCTGGCAATGGTGGCTTGTGCTATTTGGTTTTAGACTTGTACCAGTAGGTGAGACTATTAGATTGATTACTTTGACTTAATGTCATATATCTTTTGGTATACTTGAACATGTATGATCACTATATAATTATATATTTATCTGTTATTTACATAGTTCAAAATAACCAATGATGCCGACATATGCCCTGATGAAGCAATGAAACGGTTGCGAAACATGTTGGCAAACAGGCATGAATGAAATTTGAACATAATACCGGATGGTTATACTGGTCGTTTATATGTACTTTGATTTGTTCTGTGTATCCCCTTTTACTACTATTTAATAAAATTTAATATTTTAAATACTCTCATTTTTGATGCCTACTGGAAATAGACGTATCATCTTCCACAAAAATCCCAAAAATTTTTTGAAAGAATTCATACTTTCACTATATTTCAAATAGATTTATTACTTTTTAGGACAAATATGTTCAATAATCCAGAAGTAATAGAAGCTTTTTCTTTCTTTTCTTAAAACAAATATATTATTACCTAACTAGTTCCTAGAATTATGTTTTTGTTTATTCTAATCTGAAGCAATACAACCTCAATTTTATGAGTTAACATATCTAAACAGTTACATATGAATAAAATATGTAATTGTTTACTCTAAAAGGGTTAAAATCCCCAAATAATTAAAACTATCTTCATCAATACCAAAGTTATTAACAGTACCTTTCTAACTGAATTATTTAGCCTAGGGCAAGACTAACCATATACAACCACCCTGGAATAAATAATTTCAACAAAAACTATATTCTGCACTCCAATTAATGAAACATCATTTTGATGTCTTTTGACATAGCACTTCTCTCCTGTAAGCGGAAGATCCGTGTACCCCCATTAGCCCTCCTCATTCTCTCAACCATATTATGTGGGAGTGTGACGAAGGCACTTATTCCCCTGAGAGAGATATTTATTCTCTTTCACGGGTAAATTGTGATTACTTGCAAAAAATAATTTATACAATGTATCATCTAATCTCATATGTTTTTTGTTTACTCTTTACTCCAGAATTCACTGGTTTCTTTTCTATCTATTCATCTCTTCAGTCCACACAGGTTGATCTGCGCAGTCAGCTCTGCATAACAAAAAGTAAGTCAAAACTATTTGATCTGTTGACATGGCACCACTGAATATACTTTCCCTGAATGTTCAGGGAATAAATGTCCCTCAAAAAAGGACCAAAGCCTTCCGTACTTTCCATAACAAGAAGGCTCACATAGTATGCCTCCAAGAAACACACTTCACCAAAGATTCTACTCCAAAATATATTTCTCCTTTTTATCAACAAATTTACACAGCTTCTGCCTGTACCAAGCAAAGGGGAACTCTAATTGCATTTCACCGATCCACACCATTCACCTTATCATCAGAAATTAAAGACCCAGAAGGTAGATACCTGATACTCATGGGTTATATAATGGATACAGCAATCACGGTGATTTCCTTCTACGCTCCTAACAAACAACCTACACCATTCCTCTCACATATATTACAAGTGATTAATACACACAAAATAGGAACAGTGATAATGTGTGGGGATTCGAACCAGGTCCTCCTCCCATTTCTCGATAAATCACCTTTTACACCATCCAAAATAACCTCTAGATTACCTTTTTCTCAACTTCTTTCCAAATACAATCTGGTAGATTCGTGGAGAGAAAGTAACCCAATGAAAAAGAAATTCACTTATTTCTCGCACCCTCATCAAACCTTCACCAGAATAGATCATATTTTTCTAACAATAGGATATAATTCCGATTCCGTGGTCTGACCATAATGCAGTATACACTACTATAGCCTCAGCCATACCAAAAGCGCATGACCCAACGTGGTACTTACCGGACATAATGCTCAACCACCCACTACATCAGATGGCCATTGAACAAGCTTTAAAGGAATACATATCAATTAATAATACAACAGACATCTCCCCAATAACACTGTGGGAAGCTCATAAGCCTGTCTTGCGTGGTACAATACAAAGACAAATGGCACTATTTAAACGGGAACGCAAAAATCTAGCAAAAAAACTAGAACTCAATTTTAATGCAGCCTACATATCATTTCAAGATAATCCATCTCAGAGTACAAAATCTCATCTGGAAAAATCTAGATTGGAATACGATCTATTTCTCACTGAGTCAGTTGATAAATCCCTCAAACGCTCCAAACACAATTTCTACATGAATACAAACAAACCGGGTACATATTTGGCTCGGGCATTAAATTCAACTAACAAATCATTCAAACCAATACGTTTGAAATTATCAAAAAATGTTTACACTTGTAATCCAGTTAAAATAGTCCATAAATTTCACTCACATCTCGCAACTTTATACAAGACAAACAATGAATTTAATCCTACAGAGGCTGAATCCTTCTTCTCAAAAATAACCTTACCTGAGTTATCTCAGAATCAAAAAAGCAGTTTGGATGAGCCTATAACTATAGATGAAGTTGCTAACGCCATAAAAGACCTAAAACTTAACAAAAGACCAGGCCCAGACGGCTACTCGGCTTTATACTATAAAACATTCTCAGAAATACTCTCTCCCATTCTCACTGAAACTTTTAACAAACTTCTAGATGGACATTCTTTTCGGCAAGAAACACTAATGGCAATTGTTTGTATGATCCCAAAACCCCATTCTGATGATACTTCCTGTGTGAATTATCGGCCTATCTCTCTGTTAAACCTCGATATTAAATTATTAGCAAAATAATAGCAAAACGCCTCAATAGCATTATAGGAAAATTAATACTAGAGATCAAGTAGGCTTCATGCCAAATAGACAGGCAGGCGATAATATACGCAGGGCAGTGTTATTGGCACATATTGCTAAAAAAATGGAAAATCCCTTTATGTTTTCTATCTCTCGATATTAAGAGGGCATTTGACACAGTATCCTGGCAATATATGCAATATTCATTACAAAAATGGGGTTTTGGACCCCACTTTTTAACATGGATCAAAGCATTATATAATAAACCCAAAGCCTATATAAAATATGCTGGATACAAATCTGAAGCCTTTAATATCGAAAGAGGTACCCGACAGGGTTGCCCATTATCTCCCTTATTATTTGCCCTTATACTCAAACCCATGGCCCAATACATCAGAACAAACCAAACTATAACTGGCATTGAAGTAGGAGGTATTACACACAAATTATGTATATTTGCAGACGATATATTACTTTTTCTATCATCACCACAGGTCTCTGGTCCTAACTTAATACCAGCTCTTGATGGATTTGCAGCCCTATCCGGCCTTATGATTAATCCTAAGAAATGCCTAGTGCTTAATATTTCACTCACAAACATGGAATTGATCCCGGCTAGGGCTGCACTCCCATTCACATGGGCAGAAAAATCAATCCCATATCTTGGAATTCATTTAACAGCATCTCATTCTGACTTATTCTCAACCAATTATCCTCCTGTATTAAGACAGATCACAAATCTAATAAAACAATGGTCGCAACTTCCTTTATCCTGGATAGGGAAGATTAATGCAATCAAAATGACTATTCTACCCAAATTGCTTTATCTATTCAGAGTCCTCCCTATTCCAATTCCTTCCTATTTTTTTAGAATAGTACAAAAAAGAGCAACTTCGTTTATATGGGGCTCTTCTAAACCACGTATACCTATACACACACTACATCTTCCCAAAAATAAAGGAGGCCTGGGATACCCTAATTTTACTAACTACTACAGAGCAGCACATTTGGCCAGTCTGTCCAAATACCATGCAAAACAGGAAATCCCATTATGGGTATTTATAGAGGCTTCAGAAAATGACCTTCTATTAATATCAAATTTATTATGGCTTGATCCTAAAGACCGCTTTAAAATTCATAATCCCATAACTAAACACTTCTTATCTCTCTGGGATAAACTAAAAACCAAATATCAGTTACAATCTCCACACAATCCTCTCCTTTCTTTTATCAGAAATCCAGCCTTTTATCCGGCATGGATCTACCCAAATTCTTTTAAAGCTTGGACAACATCAGGCATTCAGACACTAAATGACTTCATAGCATCTAAATCATTCCTTTCATTCCCATCGCTTAGAGAAAAATATGATCTACCAAACTCTGAGATATTTAGATATCTCCAAATCAAAAATTTCTATACACCATTCCTAAAGGGGGATACACCATTATCCCAATTATCCATTTTTGAATCAATCTGTACAAAAGATCCATTTGCTAAAGGTACAATTTCATGACTTTATAATCAATTATATGGAGTAGCAAATCTTAATAGACCCTCTTACGTTCAGAGGTGGGAGGAGGACCTGGGACGAACTTTAGAAGACAGACTGGTCTAACATATGGCTCACATCTAAGTCATCTTCACCCAACTCCTTAGCACTGGAGGCAAATTATAAAGTCCTAACTCGCTGGTACCTTGTACCCGCTAAAGTGGCAAACTATTCACCTAATACCTCAGCTCTTTGTTTTCGAGGATGCCCAGAAATAGGCACATATTTACACATATGGTGGACGTGCCCAGTAATCCAAACCTTCTGGAAGGAAGTCTTCGTGATTGCATCTAAAATATTTTAAAAAATAATACAACCAGATCCATATTTAACTTTACTTAATCTAAAACTGAAATGGTTAACACTCTCTCAATTCAAACTTATGATCCAACTAATAACGGCTGCAAAACAAACAGTGGCCAAGGCATGGAAATCTCCTACATTGGTACTAGCAGAAACAATTCACAGAATGAATAATACAATGTCCCATACTAAGATGGTAGCCATCGATCAAAATCAAATTCCAAAATTTGAAAAACTTTGGCATCCTTGGATAAAACAACAGTTCCTGTCAAACTTCAATGACTCTGTCCTGTTGCCATGGTAACAGATTAAATGACTTACAGGGACACCCATTCTAAGGCTTCAAAGAGAACTAAAAAGAATAATAAACTGACGAGCGGGACAACCTTGTGGACCATACCTCTACCTTTCAACCCTTTTTCTTCTTTCTCTTTCCTTTTCTCCACCTTATGATTAAAGCTCATTATCAGAATTTATTTGACCTATATACACTCTACTTGTAAACAATATGTATAGTAGGTATAAATCATTTAAATACCTACAAAAGTAACTAAGGAAATGATATATATCTTTAATTTAGGTTTACGTGAACCCAATGTTTAATATTTGAAATTTCATGATATTTACCTATATAAACCCTACTGTAAAACAATGAGCTTACTTTATAGATCCTTGTAAACTTACTTTATGTATCTTTATAACATTGTATACTCAATAAACTTCTTTTGACAAGGAAAGTAAAGGTAAATCTCCGCAATGAGAAACAGATGGCAAAAAAAAAATGACCCTTGGTTATAACTCTCCCTTACTCTATCCAAATTGAAAAAATACATTTTGACTATAGTTCTACTAATTTAATACAAAAAAATATTTTTTGTGGCTCAGGTTAGACCACTAAACAAAAATTTATGCAAGCTAAAAATCATTGCATAGAGCTCATAATTGAAAAATAATGTTTATAAAAATGTATATAAATCATGGGTGAGGGTGATTTTGTTCCTTGTTTGTTCTCTTTGGCCTTTAAAACTGTGTTTAGCATTCAGCAGCTTACTCCCGACTTCTGAAGATTAGAAATGAGCTGAACACCCCCCTGTTCGGTTCGCACCAGAACATGCGAACAGGAAAAAAGTTAATTTGAACACTCAAACACCGTTAAAGTCTATGGGACACGAACATGAATAATCAAAACTGCTAATTTTAAAGGCTTATATGCAAGTTATTGTCATAAAAAGTGTTTGGGGACCTGGGTCCTGCCCCAGGGGACAAGGATCAATGCAAAAAAAAGTTTTAAAAACGGCCGTTTTTTCAGGAGCAGTGATTTTAATAATGCTTAAAGTCAAACAATAAAAGTGTAATATCCCTTTAAATTTCGTAGCTGGGGGGTGTCTATAGTATGCCTGTAAAGGGGCGCATGTTTCCCGTGTTTAGAACAGTCTGACAGCAAAATGACATTTCAAAGAAAAAAAGTCATTTAAAACTACTCGCGGCTATTGCATTGCCGGTCCGACAATACACATAAAAGTTCATTGATAAAAATGGCATGGGAATTCCCCACAGGGGAACCCCGAACCAAAATAAAAAAAAAAAATGACGTGGGGGTCCCCCTAAATTCCATACCAGGCCCTTCAGGTCTGGTATGGATTTTAAGGGGAACCCCGCGCCAAAATTAAAAAAAAAAAACGGCGTGGGGTCCACCAAAAAATCCATGCCAGACCCTTATCCGAGCACGCAACCTGGCAGGCCGCAGGAAAAGAGGGGGGGGCGAGAGAGCACCCCCCCTCCTGAACCGTACCAGGCCACATGCCCTCAACATTGTGAGGGTGCTTTGGGGTAGCCCCCCAAAACACCTTGTCCCCATGTTGATGAGGACAAGGGCCTCATCCCCACAACCCTGGCCAGTGGTTGTGGGGGTCTGTGGGCGGGGGGCTTATTGGAATCTGGAAGCCCCCTTTAACAAGGGGACCCCCAGATCCCGCCCCCCTGTGTGAAATGGTTACCCCTACCATTTCACTAAAAAACTGTCAAAAATGTTAAAAATGACAAGAGACAGTTTTTGACAATTCCTTTATTTAAATGCTTCTTCTTTCTTCTATCTTCCTTCATCTTCTTCTTCTTCTTCTGGTTCTTCTGGCTCTTCTGGTTCTTCCTCCAGTGTTCTCGTCCAGCATCTCCTCCGAGGCATCTTCTATCTTCTTCTCCTCGGGCCGCTCCGCACCCATGGCATGGGGGGAGGCTCCCGCTCTTCTCTTCATCTTCTTCTCTTCTTCATCTTCTTCTCTTCTTCTCTTATTCATCTTCTTCTCCGGGCCGCTCCGCATCCATGGTGGCATGGAGGGAGGCTCCCGCTGTGTGACGCGTCTCCTCTTCTGACGGTTCTTAAATAACGGGGGGTGGGGCCAGCATGGATGCAGAGCGGCCCGGAGAAGAAGATGAAGAAGAGAAGAAGATGAAGAAGAGAAGAAGATGAAGAGAAGAGCGGGAGCCTCCCCCCATGCCATGGGTGCGGATCGGCCCGAGGAGAAGAAGATAGAAGACGCTGCGGAGGAGATGCTGGACGAGAACACCGGAGGAAGAACCAGAAGAACCAGAAGAAGAAGAAGAAGAAGGTGAAGGAAGATAGAAGAAAGAAGAAAGAAGAAGCATTTAAATAAAGGAATTGTCAAAAACTGTCTTTTGTCATTTTTAACTTTTATGACAGTTTTTTAGTGAAATGGTAGGGGTAACCATTTCACACAGGGGGGGCCGGAATCTGGGGGTCCCCTTGTTAAAGGGGGCTTCCAGATTCTGATAAGCCCCCCGCCCACAGACCCCCACAACCACCGGCCAGGGTTGTGGGGATGAGGCCCTTGTCCTCATCAACATGGGGACAAGGTGTTTTGGGGGGCTACCCCAAAGCACCCACCCAATGTTGAGGGCATGTGGCCTGGTATGGTTCAGGAGGGGGGGCCGCTCTCTTGTCCCCCCTCTTTTCCTGCGGCCTGCCAGGTTGCGTGCTCAGATAAGGGTCTGGTATGGAATTTAAGGGGACCCCACGTCATTTTTTTTTATTATTTTGGCCGGGGTTCCCCTTAATACCCATACCAGACCTGAAGGGCCTGGTATGGAATTTAGGGGGACCCCCACGTCATTTTTTTTTAATTTTGGTTCTGGGGTTCCCCTGTGGGGAATTCCCATACCGTTTTTATCAATGAAATTTTATGTGTATTTTCGGACCGGCAATGCAATAGCCGGGGCGATCAACACAGGTTTTCTACCTAATTCATCCCCGCACCCCCGGCGGAACACTCAGCGCATGACGGGACCTAAAAATCGCCGTGGAAAACCGGCCCAAAGATCACTAACAACATATCTGCTGAGAGAGAAGGAGAAAGACATGCAGGCCCAAGATGGCGCCCGGAAGACACAGTCACAGTCACATTCTCCTACAGCAGCTTCCTCACCACCACACTCCCAGGGAGACAGTGAGTACACGTTGCAGCTAACTAAGGCTGATCTGGATGAGAGTCTGACTTTAATGTATGACAAGATTGCCCAGAAATTTCAATCAGAGCTTCACAAATCTTCACAAATCTACCAACACACTGTCCCTTGAGATCGCAGCATTAGGTAGTAGAACTGATTTACTGGAGACTAAACACGACGAGCTCTCCTTAGTGTACTCTGATCTCAGAAAGGAGCATGAGTCCCTGTCTGAAACGGTCCTGCAACTTCAAGCCCACATTGAGGACCTCGACAACAGGAACCGTCGCAACAACCTTAGGGTGCGAGGAGTGCCGGAATTGGTCACCGATCTACTACCCACTGTACAGAAGATATTTCAATCTCTCTTGCCGGACTCCCCATTGTCGTCCTTTTCCTGTGACAGGATTCATAGGGCCCTTCGCCCTCCCCCTCCTCCTGAGAAACCGCCAAGAGACATAGTGCTTTGCCTTAAGGACTTCTTGATCAAAGAGGAAATTCTCAGAGCCTCAAGAAATACCCCTAATATTCGCCTGGAAGGCACTCCGATTCAAATCTACCCAGATATCTCCCCTACCACCCTAGATAAGCGCAGGAAGATGAAAGAGGTTACATCGGTCCTTCAATCTGCCAGTATTCGTTACTGCTGGGGCTTCCCATTCAAGCTTCAAGTGCCCCATAATGGTACGACCTACACAGTAACCACGTTAGCAGAAGGAAAGGAATTGCTGGTGAAATTGGGCCTCCTTGATGCGGCTTCCCTGCCCAGACTACCTTCCACCCCACATCACTCAGCTATTTGGGCAACCCCTCCACCCAGAAGAGACCGCCGAGATCAACGCCGTGACTGACAGCAAAGCTCATTTTTTTCCCCTTTTTTTTTTGTTTTTTTCCTCTACCCTTTTTTCGTCTTGTTTTTCTTCCTCAAGGTAGTGTACTATGATCATCTCCCAACATGCCCAGAGGAATTTGGACTCTCCCGGCTCATTACGGATTCCCGGTTGTGTACGCCTGATTGTCCCTACACTCTTCAACATTGGGGGCTGGCTGGCTCTCCGTCTGTTTAGTCACATCTGAGCTGGTTGACTTCCCACAGGTAAACTTTTCCGACAAATCCACATTTGTACGGATGACACGGACACAAACAATCAGAGTGTTGGACCTTTTGGTCCGAATAGACACTTCTTTTTGGGTTTATGGGATGTCTTTCCCCATGACCCCCCCTGAGCTATGTTTGGCCATTTTTTGGCCTGGTTTTCAGGTTTCCAGTTTTTTTGTTACTCTTTGTTTCTGGTTTTATTTTTTTGCTTTTTTTTGTGTTATACTTATCAGATGATTCCGTCATAGTGATATATGTGTTACTAAGATTGATGATGCACACATTCCTGCGGGATTGCACGCCATGGCTGTGTCACATCTTTGGAAGGGTTGTGTTGTTGTTTGGCTGCTCCCTCTCGGCCTGGACCCCTTATTGATCCTAACTGTCCCACCATTAATATATTATGGGTGTTAGAATAATTTCCCATAATGTAAAAGGGTTCAATACCCCTCAAAAGCGGAGCAAAGCATTTAAAATGTATAAATCTCTTGGAGCAGATGTTATCCTACTTCAGGAGACTCATTTCTCCAGAGACAATCACACACCATACTTTGATAAAACTTTTAATCAAAGCTACTTCACCACTTATGGGTCCAAGTCTAGAGGGGCGGCCATCTTTATTAAGAACTCTGTGATGTTTCAGGCTCAACAGATCTATAAAGATCCTAATAGTCGATTTGTGATAGTTCAGGGTTCCATCCAGAATAAACAACTAACCTTGGCCTCAGTGTATGCCCCAAATGCCTCACAGGCTACATTATTTAAAGAATTTTTCCAGACCCTAGATAGGTTCCACTACCCTCATATGTTAATTGGAGGTGATTTTAACTTAGTGGCCCGCTCAGGACTTGATAGAAGCCGAACATTCCCAACCTCTAAGGCCTTTCCCAAATCCCTTCAACATTCCCTGAAGTTCTCTCAATTTATAGATGTTTGGAGAGCCCACAATATCGGCTCTAGGGAATACACTTTCTATTCCCACCCTCATGATAGTTACTCCCGCCTGGAGTATATTTTCTGCACCCCCTCTTTGACAGTGAACTCTACTACAGCTAACATACACATTTGCCCCTGGTCAGACCATCACATCGTATCTACCCATATCTCCTGTTTAGGCCTGCCACATACAGCCAGGTCCTGGCGCCTTAATGACGCACTACTCACTGATCCGGTGATCATTGCACAGTTGCTCGAAGAATATTTTAGGCTCAATAATGTTGAGAATATTTCTCCCATTTCCCTCTGGGCAGCCCATAAAGCTGTGATGAGGGGCCACTTGATTGAAATTTCTACGACTCAGAAACGCCAAAAACAACAGGATACTCATAAACTCACCCTAGAATTAGAACAACTGTACCATAGACACACTCAGACCCCTTCGCAGGAGTTGCTCCTTCAGATCACTGAAAAAAGGAGGGCCCTAGATGACATACTTTCAGGTCATATTGAGAAAGCTCTCAGATGGTCTAAAGCTTGTTTCCTCCTTTATAGTAACTCCGCTTCCGCGAAAGCTCAAACAGTCCACCCAACCGACTCACCTCTACAAATTAAAAGATCATCACGGTAACCTCACCTCCCATCCCAAACATGTTCTAAAAATTTTCTCCTCCTTCTATCAGAAACTTTTTTCTGGCCCAGACCCTCCTCCTCCTCCCATGCAGTCTTGGCTGGATACTCTCTCGCTTCCTCGGCTTTCAGAGGAGCAATTGGGTATTCTCAATGCCCCCTGCTCATCAGAAGAAGTTGCCTCTATCATTTCCTCTCCTAAACCCTCCAAAGCCCCAGGCCCTGATGGATACTCTGCCGTTTACTATAAAAAATTTGCTGAATCACTACTTCCCACACTGACTAATATGTATAACCATATTCTCAAAGGAAAGCGATCCCCAGGAGAAATGCTGTTAGCAAACATGTCCCTCATTCCCAAACCTGGCAAAGATCATACCTTCCCTCAAAATTTCCGCCACATTTCTGTTATAAATAATGACCTTAAATTATTCGGGAGGATCTTGGCAGACAGACTGGCTAAAGTTATAACGACCCTGATATCACCCGATCAAACCGGCTTTATCCCCTCGAGGCAGATCAGAGATAATATCCGTTTAGCCACCAATATACTACAGGACGCCCAAATGAACTCAAACCAAGTACTACTTTTGAGTTTAGACATAAACAAAGCATTTGATAGTGTCCTCTGGACATATCTGGACTCAGTGCTATCCAAATTTGGATTTAGTGGGGCATTTATACATGGCCTCAAAGCCCTTTACCATAACCTGAAGACCCGTATTAAGCTTCCGGGTTGTAACTCAGACTATTTTTCCCTGAGATGTGGTACTAGACAGGGGTGTCCATTATCCCCGCTTTTGTTTGCGCTAGCCATGGAGCCCCTGTCTAAATCCATCTCTAATGACCCAAACATTAAGGGTTACACGAAAGGGGATCAAGAATTTAAACTTAGCCTTTTATTTATTTCAGACCCTCTACTCTCCCTCCCTAACCTCATGTCCTCCCTAGACTCCTTCCATAAATTAACGGGCCTGGGAGTCAACCCCTCCAAGTGTTCGGCTCTACCAATTCATCTCCCACAACTTTTATTGACCACTCTTAAAGATAAAATTAAATTCTCATGGAATCATGCCTCCCTACAATATCTAGGTATTAAACTAGCCCCCTCTTTGAAACAGTTATATTCCTTGAATTATCCTCCAGCCTTTTCTAATGTCAAACACCTTTTAAATCAATGGTCCTCATATCGCATATCATTTTTAGGGAGAATTCAGGCAGTGAAAATGAACATCCTCCCCAAACTCCTGTTCCTCTTTAGATCTCTACCCCTATATGTTTCTCGCTCAGTTCTACTGAGGATTCAAACAGATCTGCTTAGATTTATATGGCAAAACAAAAAACCGTGAATGGAACGTATACAGATGTATAGAGCTCAGGTGAGGGGAGGATTGGGATGCCCAGATCTGTGGAAGTACTTCCTGGCATCACGTCTTATCCAATTGGCGCAGTGGCATACCATCCCTGCCTCTATACCATGGCTACAATTTGAGCAGATCTCGATGACTCCATACTACCTCCCGGGCCTTCTCTGGTCCCGCTCAATTTCTCCTAGAGATGTCACCCCATTAAATAATATAGTGGGCCAATCACTTTATTTATGGTCTCTCTATTGTAAAAAATGTAAGTTACAATCAGACGTGCCCCTTTTATCTTCCTTTTTGGGAGAACCCTCATTCCCCCCAGCCTTTTCCTCTAAATCACCATTCCTTAAATGGACTGCAAAGGGCCTGGTGAACCTTGAGACTCTACTGCAGAACGCCTCCTTCTGTTCCTACGCTCACCTGCAGCAGACATACGATATGGGCAGATTCGAGTTTCACCAATACTTGCAAATTCGACACTTCTACTCAGCACTTATGGTGGGAGGAGTGGAGATGTCGAAGACTCCATTTGAACTTCTGTGTGGTGAAGCTGCGAGGGATAAGGGGACCATTTCCGTACTGTATCGATACCTCAATGATTATAACTCCCCTCAAAAATCCACAGCAATGGAGGCATGGGAGGTAGAGATGGCCTGGGAGGTCCCGGCTGAGTACTGGCAGGAAATGATAGACAACATGCACAAATGTACACGCTCAGTGTCAATTAAGGAAACGGTATTCAAACTTCACACTAGGTGGTACTACACCCCAGAGCGCATCCATAGAATATATCCCCTGGTTCCTGGCACATGTTTTAGAGGATGCCAGGACAGGGGTACGTTATTACACACGTTCTGGACTATGGAAAGAATACACCATACTCTCCTGGACTCCATGCACATATTTGACCGAAAGTGGAATATATGGACAGCCCATCTGCTTAGTGACAGCCTAGAAGATCCCTCTGTGCCTGCAGCTGACTCCCATTAAACCAGATCACAATCCTACTTGATAGAACCTATTTGTACGATGCCTCAAGTGCTCCATAGCATTTATGATCTTTCTATTACTGAAAATAACACCCTTGCTGATGATGGCATATTCAATTTACTAGAAGTGCACATTTGTCACAACTGTAAGCTCCCTTTTTCTTTTATTTGATTGTCTTTTCATTTCCTTTTTGTTTTGTTACTTCTGTTTTCATGGGCTCATTTTGTATTTTTATGAGAATTGTTATTTGTACTGTGTGTGATATATCATTTAACTGTGATGGGCTTTTTGGCCACCATAATTTTTGTCACTACTTTGCCTGTACACCCAGATGTTATATTTTCCTACAATAAAAACGTTTGTAAACAAAAAATTAGCACTTTTGATTTCTCCCATAGACTTTTAAAGGGTGTTCTGCGGCATTCGAATTTGCCACGAACACCCCAAATGGTTCGCTGTTCGGCGAACTTGCAAACAGCCGATGTTCGAGTCGAACATGAGTTTGACTCGAACTCGAAGCTCATCCCTACTGAAGATGTCCTTTGTAACAAAACATGTTGAGTTGAGCTTAAGCAACGTGTGGACTGTGCTTTTTATGCTGTTACGTTCCCTGCTTTATGAGTGCACTCTCTTACTGAATAAATTAAGCTAGTTTTATAGTATTACACTATCTTGTCTGCTTTATTTCTTCATTACTCCTGCTTCCTATACATATTGTGGAAGTCTTTGAGGTCTGGGCTTTGATCTGTACCAAGCTGGCCAAGTTCATCTACATGACATATTCAGTATCTGTGATCCATACCAAGCTAACCAGGTGATAAGGGGTCATATATCTCTGGTAAGAGGCTTTTCCACCCCTGTGGAAGAACCTCTTGGCCACACTTCCAATTATTTCAGGTAACCCTCTCATCGAACTGCCTCCGTCATTTTCACACCACAATGGACAACCCCGGCTGCAGGCAGCAGTCATAGGCAGGGTCTAAGCCATATGATTTTACTGACTACTTGAAGTACAGGCCTCATGAGGACACTCTTCAAAATGAGGACCACATAGACTTTTGGATATACAGTGTGGGCCACTGGCCAAATTCTGCTACTGCTGTTGGTCTGTCCCTATAGCTCCCAAATGTACCTGATTTTGATGGGCTGTCCCTCATTTGGAACAGTGTCCCTCTCACCCTCCTTCCTCATCATTTATTCCTTAATTTGGTCTAATCTATACAGTTGTATATAAATGCACTATTTATCTATCAAAAAGTGTTTTACAGTACTAAACATTTCATCCAATTTCTAAATTGCTGCATTTGTGAAAGCCAATATAAAGGAATAGTTGTGGTAAAAAAAAAAAAAAAAGTACTTATGGGTTTAACCAATCATTTTTTCGTATAGTTCTCTTTTACAGGGGCATGGCAGGGGGTGTGCCCTATGCCTACATACTATTGCTAATGGTATCCCTCATTCTCACCTCAGAATGTTTGGAAATATGCTGTCACTGTGACAAACGCGGGTCAGACCATGTGACAAATGACTTGTCAACCACACACCACACTGTCACTGATATGAAATAATGACACTCTCAACCTCACCCCGCACAAAGATTTTCCAGTTTGCAGGACAACAATCTAAGTGCCAACAGACTGAGAGTGATTGTCACTGGGGGTCATTAACTAAGCAATTAACCCTTTACACCCCAAACTGCCACCAGATAGCTTTGGACCTATCAACCCTTCACAATGTCAGCAATGACAATTATGAATCTAAATAAACATCTGTAACACACATTGTCACCACAGATACATATATTCAGAGATTTACACCACAGTAGCGCTCTTCAAGAGAAAGAGATTCTTTGAGTGTGTGTTAGTGCATTAGGAACAGTTTTAATACTTTCAAAACATAGTTTAATAATGAAAAAGGTCAAAATGGTGCAAATAAATTATTTACAAAAAACAGTATTTCAAAGAAACAAAGAGACAATAAGCAACAGCAAGATCAAGGGGTGAGAAATTAAAATATTTGGAAGTCTTGGTTTCAGCAGAGTCCAATCAATCAAGCAAGATCGTACATTGGCCTTCATATAACTTGACAGGTGTTCCTTAGTTTGATGTTAAAGGAGTAGTAAACCCTCAAGGTATTTCACCTTAATGTATTCTATGCATTAAGGTGAAAAACCTCCTTTAGTGTAGCTGCCCCCCAGTGCCCCCATTTTACTTACCTGAACTCTATCTTTTCCGCGCTGGGAACGAGCACACTAGCTCCAGCCGGTGTCTCATGTCCTGATTGGATAGATTAATAGCAGCGCAGCCATTGGCTCCCGCTACTGTCAATCAAATCCAATGACATGGGAGCTGGGGGTGGGGCCTAGTCCTGCTGTCTGTGTCAATAGATGAAGCAGTAGGACACAGGAGCACGCCTGCATGGGTGCCGCGAGGGAGAGCGCTTCTCCAACAGGGCAATTAAGAAGAGGAGGACTGCTGAGGGAGCCCAGAAGAGGAGGATCAGGGCCACTCTGTGCAAAACCAACTGCACAGAGGAGGTAAGCATGACATGTTTTATATTAAAAAAAAAAAAATAATGTACCTTTAGATATGCTTTAAAGGAGAGCTGTCCAATGTGGTTACAGTCCACCTTTGTTTGACATCAAAGGGGTGTTGACAGAGACCATCTGACCAATTAATTGGCTGAGGAGTGACCCTGGGATGTCACTGTATTTATGACTGTATCTCAGGTACATTTTTCTATAAGTAATAATATCTCTAAATATCTATAAGTTACAGTCTGCTAACATGCATATTATTGTCCAGCATGAAATTAGCTTCAAAACAGATATAAATATGACAGGTTTTGGATTTCTACTTTACCTAGCAGGGTTAATGTATCTCATTGGTTCACTATATTGTCCAATATAGGGGTGTTTGGACGTAAAACGTTACTAATTAACTGATGGAAATAAATATGTCCTTATCTGGTTGTACAGTCATGATTCTAGAAGCTATGAAATATACTGCGATTATGGATTCTACCGAAAGACACATATGTGTATTCTAGAGACTTCAGCTAAGGTATTTACTATGTAGTTGTCTGACAGATCTCTGTTTGTTTTCCGGGTAGCTCAAACTTGCGATTTGGACAGTTTTACGAGGGTAACTAAACTGAATTGTGTATTGGTTAATGGAAAGGTCGTCTGTGTGTCTGATCAATGGACTGATAAGAAGGTCCTGGCATCAGTTAACAGTTTGTGTTTTGTATGAACTGAAGGAGGAGGAAGTAGGGAGGAGGAAGCTCACTGCAGCTATGTCTCTGGTTCAACACAGAAAAGACAATCACAAATGACAAATGTAATGGCTAAATTCTGAACAACAGGGCTGCCAAACACAAACACACATATAAATTAAATAACCCCTAAATGTAAAGAGTTAAATATACATAGGGTAACCAAGTACCATCATCCAAATTGATTGAGATAGACAAATTGAGGGGCCAGTCCCCAGCTGGTCCTCAAAACAAGAGGGGAGTATGGACTATTGTGGTACAAGTATAATTGATATAAATTCACATACGTAAGAACAGAATAGAGTTTTATTAATACAGGATCAATATAAAATCAGGCAAAGCATACATTCATATATTCATAAAAAATTGCATAATGAACATTCAATAGATATCACCAGTATAATGGTCCCCAAGAGGGGAAAATCACATTGGGGTGACTGTTCACAGATGGCATAACTAGTTTTGCAGTCTCAAAGGAGAAATTCTGCAAATAGGTTTTGATAAAGAATTAACGTGAGTACAAAATAAACAGATCAATCAAGGGTACAAGAAAACATGGGGGGGGGCTTCTTACCCGGGACCGCCCCCAGCCAAGGTAACTGCGCCAATAAAAAGTTCCCCTGTGGCGACTAGGGGGGACGTGCAAAGTCTGGACGTATATTTAGATACAATGAGTAGTTTAAAATAGACAAATATATATAAAAGGGATTTTTCATGCAAGGAAAAATGAGGGAATGAGGAAGAAAAGGGAAACAATGAAAATAGGAAAAGGGAGAAGTAAGACTAGATAAAATAAAACAGAAAAGGAACCCCCCCCTTTTTTCTTATTTTTTCCTCCTGTTTCCTTTTCTGTTTCATTTCTGGTCTTACTTTTCCCTTTTCCTGTTTTCATTGTTTCCCCTTTTCTTCCTTCTTCCCTCATTTTTCCGTGTATGAACAACCCCTTTTCTCCTGAAGAAGCGGCTTTGAGACAGCAAAACTAGTTATGCCATTGGTAAACAGTCATCCCAATGTGCTTTTGCCCTCTTGGGGACCATTATACTGGTGATATCTATTGATTGTTCATTATGCATTTTTTTTATGTATGTATGAATGTATGTTTTTGCCTGATTTTATATTGATCTTGTATTAATAAAACTTTATAATGTTCTTACCTATGTGAATCTATATCAATTATACTTGTACCGCAATAGTTCATACTGCCCTATTGTTTTGAGGACCAGCTGGGGACTGGCCCCTCAATTTGTCTATCACACACACACATATGTTTACTGCAAACTATAGTGCTTTCAATTAAAAAGTCTGATATTTAGTGTCCATGCAATCACGCTCTCTCCCTTCACAAAGGAAGTGCTATATCCTGTGTTTCCAAAATTGAACTGTGATCACAGCCATGAAATTCACAAGCCACACTCACCAGATACTTGGACTCTGAGAGCTATGGGTCAATATGCGCTTAATAAAAAAAAATCCACTCCCCCCGGCTTCGCAAAATACCACTCCTCTTTGTCCACGACACCTGGTGGAAAAAGGAGAGCCTTCAGTGCGTACCGAGGTGAGGGAAAGAAAGCAGCACCTTCTAAGCGTAGTATATTAAAAATGTAATGGATTCAATGTAAAAAAATAGCAAATACACTCACAAACAGATGAGAGAGACATGGAAATAAAAATTAAAATTAAAATCATAATAGTAAAGAATAAAGATGAAAGACGTGAAATTGCTGGTAAAGGTAAAGGACTGAGTGAACTGGACTGAACATCAAATTGTCACATATATAGATGTGAATACTGATGTATATGTGTACACATGTATAAGTAGTGGGGCATACATGTGTGTGGAGGTGCAGATGCATAGGCACCTAAACAGCAAAGAGTATGAAGTAATACATCAAATTAAAATCAATAACTGGTCGATCGGAGACAGTCATGGGTGACTGAGTGGGGTCAATAGAAAAATTATATATATATATATATATATATATATATATATATATATATATATATATATATATATATATATATATATATATATATATCTGTATGTATCTATTACCAACACAAAACAAGTGAACCTGTGATGATGGATTATACATGCATATGGTATTGGATGGGCCACTAAGTGGTTGAACAAATATGGGCAACAGGAGCAGTAATTAATACTTATAATAAGACATTGATTTCTATGCCTTCATTTAGGCCCCCAGGTGGAAGGCTGTCCAAGGTAAAAATCCAATAATTTTCCCTTTCACATAACCTCTTAAAGCGTTCGGCTGAAGGGAGCTGCTTGGGAATGGCCTCTATGACCCAGACACGCAGTCCTGTGAAGGACTGTTGATGGAATTCCTTGAAGTGCCTAGCGACACTACATTTGTCCAGCCCTTTTTCAACAAAATTCCCGTGCTTACCGAACCTTTTGAGAAGGGTCCGGATGGTACGGCCTACATTAAGTAGGCCGCAAGGACATGTCAGACAATACACGACATACTCTGAGGAACAGGTGAAAAAATCAGGTATAGTGTATGATTTACCTTTACATATAAATTCTTTTTGTCTGTGTGTAACGTGATTGCATGTGAGACACAGGGGTTTTTTGCAACGATACATTTCCTTGAGGTTGGAAAAGGTAAGGGATGCGCTCACAGTGGATATCGAACTTTGTGTTTTTATTCTACTGGGCGCTATTTTGGCCTTGATGTATTTGGCTCTTCTGTAGGTGACTTGTGGTCGATTTAAGATGAGGATCCTCACTGAGAATCGGCCAATGTTTTACCAAGATTCTTTTCATTTTTCTAAATTGGCTATGGAACTGCGTGATGAAGCGGATTGGTTAGGAATTATCATCCATCATGTTTTTGGTTTTTTCACCACCTGTCATTTAACAATTTTCCATCATAGTCTCATTTCATCACCAGTTCACTTTAGCATAGATGATAGTTGTCTATATTAGTTTTGATTGTGTTAATTCAACAAGCCTGATCTCCATTAGTGCTCAGTGTGGTTTATCTCTGGTTTATCATGTGACTGGGAGCATAATGTATACCACTTCTAAGATGGCCCCTTCAGAGCCTGAGGAAGAAGCATGCATGCTTCGAATGTGCGCACCCTCCCGCTGAAATTTAATCCAGAAGTGACAACATCGCAGCATGACATTCCGGTGTTCACGGATCCCTTCCCCTGAATACTGAAGGCATTGGACTCCACCACTGCGTTCGCTACCGAGGACGGCTTCTCGGTACACACCGGTCCCAGCCTTGCATCCTCTGGATAAGTGCGGATGACACCCATTATATATGCCTGTCTCTCTCATCTGTTTGTGGGTGCATTCGCTATTTTTTTACATTGAATCCATTAAATTTTTAATATACTACGCTAAGAAGGCGCCACTTTCTTTCCCTCACTATGTTTCAGATCAACTTCTATCTGCAAGCAGGCAGCCTTCCTTCCTACTAATTTTTATTGCTTTTATGGACATTGCCAAATGGACTTTATTTAAATCATTTATGTGCTGGTTAATCAGCTGCATCCTCACCCAGAGTGCGCTGAATCCACCTCACTTTGTTTGCATTGTATGTCTTTGAAGTTACTTTTTGAGCTGCCACTGGGCACAGAGGTGTGTTTTGTTCATCTAGTAGATCATATGTCAACAGTTTATATACTGTGTATATGTGTTTTTTTTTTTTTGCTGTTGTTTTTTTTGTTGTTTTTTTGTTTTTAAATCAGTGTATCTATACTATTTTACACCCAGTTAGGACACTGTGACATTATGGAAATCATACGAGATATTGAATCCTCCAAATATGCTGTTCTTGGTGAAATTTATTCTCTGTTCCCCAACAACTATTTCTTATCTACCACATCAGTTCCACGTTCCAGATACAGACTAATATGTGCTAGATTCCGGAATATTGAAGATACCATCATATCCGCCAATCACCAATGGTGGGATAGGTTCTTTCTTGACATTTATCCAAACATAAGATTTCTCCTAGAGGACGCAGAAACATCAAAACATGTTCCTTTCTGGGTGCAGACCTGGCCCATGAGTGGGCCAGTATTTCAAAATTCTGCACCCAGAAATGGATGACTATTATTGTCAAACAAAGAGCGATAGAGTACACCACTCTCTTATCCAAAATAACTGATCTTATACACTCTCTCCAATCACTCATCCCATCTCTGCCACTATCCTGGCTAAGAAAACTCAAACTGAACACCAAGTTCCAAGAGGATCACCTCATTGGAACCAAACTACAAAAGATTTGTTGAGATTTTGACGACTATAACACCAATCTTGTGTTTTGTTGGAAAAAACCCAGAACTGTCAACCCATCCCCATCCATCCATGACCATGTAGGTGCCAGTCACTCTAGGCCTAAAAGCCCGATGCCCCTCATGGATTGTACTCCTAAGCCCACCCTAAAAACTCCCCTCAATCAGCACTCATCTCTCCTGATTACGCATAGACAGCACCCCTCTATCCGCATGCCCAGATCTGGCTCAATCCCTACAACATCGAAACATCTTGCTCCTACCAGGAATGCCTCTATCGTTACCAGATCCTTGATTCAACCCATTAAGGACACCATTGCTATCACCATTGAATCTTCCATCCCCTCGACCAATCCCAAGGCCGAAGTTTCACCTAGCCCCAGATCATCCATTGCCCAGACCCCTATTCCTTCCCCCAACATTGCACCTGACCTTTCCAGACCATGCCCTCCATCCTCCACATCCAATTCTTCATCTAACACATCATCCAACTGTGGCAATACAGATCATGGCCCCAGTGTCCATCCAGACACCTTGGCCACGACTCTTGAACCAGCATCGATTCCCAACACAAGTGTTCCAGCCACATCGGCTGATGAATCTATTCCACACTCTTTTTCCTCCTCTTTTTTAGGGGCTCCCCCCTGTCTTGCCCAAAAAGAAAATACACCATCGAGGCAGGAGAGGGGGAAGACACAGGCACAAAAAGGAAGGGGAAACAGCGAAGACTGTAAAGATTTTTAATCTATTCAAACATTCCTTGTCCAAATCCGAAGAAACCCTACTCGCTCGAGGTCTCACCTTTGCTCCCACTGCGCCACCTAACCCTTTTACTTTATTTTTGGACCTCAACAAATTTATCAGGAACATCACTGTGAAACGTTATTTCAATCTTAAGGCACACAATACTCCTATAGTCGAACCTGATTCCAGTCCCAGTCTGCCAGACCCCAGTTCCCCCACAAATAACTTTCAGGTTTGCAGTGTACCAGAAGGAATGGCCCTGGACCACCTAGAATTATTGTACACTGAGGATTCCGATGACTATGTTGAATTGCTTACGCAACATGTGTCCTCCTCCCCACTAATTCAACCCACTAGATTTCAACTGAAATCTATCTTTTACCCCACCTTTGCAAAGCTTTTACCAGGTGGTATATACAGAGATCTTACAGATGTGTCAACAGATTCCCATACACACTAAATCACCGTCCAATCTCTCGAAAGCTGAAACCCTTGCCCTGAATCAGCTGACCAATGACACCACCTTATTCATTAGGTCACCCGACAAGGGAGGAGGAATAGTGGTACAAGACCTTGGAGACTATCAGCTGGAAAGCCGTCGGCTCCTTTCCGACAGTACCACCTATCGGAAACTCACCAGTGACCCACTACCCACATTCTCCAAGGAGGCACGTGACCTCGTCAATAAAGCTTATATTGGGGGACTCCTTACCAAGACTGAAGTGGCCTTCCTTATACATGATTTCTACAAATGGCCGTATTTCTACCATCTTCCTAAAGTCCACAAGGACCCAATTAATCCACCCGGAAGGCCAATCATCGTGGCCATGGAAAGTGTGACTAGTTACCTTTCCATGTATCTCGACTACTTTCTACAGCCCTTGGTCCACGATCTTCCTTCATATATCAAAGACGGTATACAATTATTACACACTTTACAACAATACCAGTGGGAGCCATCATATCGTTGGCTCTCATTGGATGTGGTTTCACTTTACGCCTCCATCCCCCACGATGTAGGCCTGAGGGCCACACAGTATTTTCTCAGTGAGGATCCCCTTTTGAATGCCCGACAGGTACACTTTCTTTTGGATATGCTAGAATATTGTCTCACTCATAATTATTTTGAAGTTTATGGTGAGTTTTATATCCAAATCAGAGGCACAGCTATGGGGGCCAATTTTGCCCCCCCTTATGCGAACCTGACTATGGGGTACTGGGAACAATATCACATCTGGCAGAATAACCCCTACTCGTCCTATCTAGTATATTACAGTCGGTATATTGATGACGTGGTCATTATTAGGGATGGGCCAGAAACCCTTATACCAGCATTTCTTGAATATTGTAATGCCAATAACATGGGCCTATCTTTCACTGCAGTTACTGACAATCAAAAACTTGCTTTTTTGAATCTGGAACTCTTCCATGAGGACACAGTCATCTGTGCACAGAACTACACAAAACCCACGGCCGGCAACTCCTTCTTACACTATGGGAGTTGCCATCACCCACGTTGGGTCAATAACATCCCGAAGAGTCAATTCTGTAGACTCAAACATAATTGCACCCGAGTGCAAGACTACATTACCCATTGTGAGACCTTAACAATTAAGTTTAGGGACAAGGGCTACCCCAATGAGATAGTCACGGGAGCTTTCCAACATTACCTTCACACTTAAGTTAGGAGTGATACAACCAAGACCATGGATGATAATTCCCAACCAATCCGCTTAGTCACGCAGTTCCATAGCCAATTTAGAAAAATGGAAAGAATCTTGGTAAAACATTGGCCGATTCTCAGTGAGGATCCTCACTGACAAAAATAATTTATATGTAAATGTAAATCATACACTAAACCTGATTTTTTCACCTGTTCCTCAGAGTATGTCGTGTATTGTCTGACATGTCTATGCGGCCTACTTTATGTAAGCCGCACCATCCGGACCCTTCGCAAAAGGTTCGGTGAGCACTGGAATTTTGTTGAAAAAGGGCTGGACAAATGTAGTGTCGCTAGGCACTTCAAGGAATTCCATCAACAGTCCTTCACAGGACTGCGTGTCTGGGTCATAGAGGCCATTCCCAAGCAGCTCCCTTCAGCCGAACGCTTTAAGAGGTTATGTGAAAGGGAAAATTATTGGATTTTTACCTTGGATAGCCTTCCACCTGGGGGCCTAAATGAAGGCATAGAAATCAATGTCTTATTATAAGTATTAATTACTGCTCCTGTTGCCCATATTTGTTCAACCACTTAGTGGCCCATCCAATACCATATGCATGTATAATCCATCATCACAGGTTCACTTGTTTTGTGTTGGTAATAGATACATACATATATATATATATATATATATATATATATATATATATATATATATATATATATATATATATATATAATTTTTCTATTGACCCCACTCAGTCACCCATGAATGTCGACCAGTTATTGATTTTAATTTGATGTATTACTTCATACTCTTTGCTGTTTAAGTGCCTCCACACATATATACGCACCACTACACATACATGTGTACACATGCCTCATTATTTACATCTATATATGTGACAATTTGATGTTCAGTCCAATTCACTCAGTCCTTTACTTTTACCAGCAATTTCACGTCTTTCATCTTTATTCTTTACTATTATGATTTTCATTTTTAATTTTAATTTTTATTTCCATTTTTATTTCTATTTTTATTTTTATGTTCATATTTTTTATCTTTATTTCTATTTTTATTTTTAATTTTATTTTTATTGGAATTTATTTTATTTTAATTTAATTTTATTTTTTTCCATTTGCTTTTGTCTTTATTTTTATTTTCATTTCTATTTTTATTTTTATTTTTATTTCTATTTTTATTTTTATTCTTATTTCTATTTTTATTTTTATTTTGATTCTTATTTTTATTTTTATTTATTATTTTTTTCATTATTCATTTTTATTTCATTGTATTTATTTTTTCATCTTTATTATTTTTTATTTATTTTTATTTTTATCTTTATTTTTATTTTTTTATTTTCTTTTCCCCTTCTCTATATATTATCTATCTCCAACGATTGGCCACTTTCATACAGTCATATTAGGAATACATTTTCCCTTTTCCCATACACATTTCCTGTCAACGATCGATGCATCGATGGAATTATTATACCTTCGTTTCTCTTACTTTATCATGCTAATGCCCTGTACACATGGTCGGATTTTCCGACGGAAAATGTGTGATAGGACCTAGTTGTTGGAAATTCCGACCGTGTGTGGGCTCCATCACATATTTTCCATCAGAATTTCCGACACACAAAGTTTGAGAGCTTGCTATAAAATTTTCCGACAACAAAATCCGTAGAACACAATCCGATCGTGTGTACACAAATCCGACGCACAAAGTGCCACGCATTCTCAGAATGAATTAAGAGACGAAACCTATTGGCTACTGCCCCTCCGACAACTTTGTCTGACCGTGTGTATGCAAGACAAGCTTGAGCCAACATCCATCTGAGGCACTGGTCCAACAGAGCGGTGTTCCCTCGAACCTCCTCCCATCTGCCCCTGGAATTATAGCTCACAAAAGCCATTCCTCTTACCCATGGCTATTTGATGTTACACTCACCCGGGAGGTTCTTGGCTCCGACCGCTGCTTTTCCTGACTCAACTCAGATATAATCATTTTTGATCGTTTTGTGATCAATTGGTTACCTGTTCCATTGATAGCATCCATAACTACTATATATAATTGAACCTCTAGCTCCTGAAGAAGCGTTCTTGTTAACGTGAAACATGTCGAGCAGTTAGAGAGCACCTCACCTTGGCCTACCAGACCTGCAGCTTTTTCTTCAATCACAGCTCCACATTCTTCCATCACCCTTTGCTTGGGGAAGTTTTTCCTTTCTGTTTGGAATGAATGTTTGGATTGTCTACTCTTAGATATAAGAGATAACATGAGAGCTTGCAGGATAGGATCCATATGGTGTATATAATTATGTTCCATGTCTAGTCAGATTTGTTTTTAAACTTCCATGTTTGTTTTCTGTTTTTTGTACTTTTGATAATAAAATTTCAAAAACCATATTTACGGGTTGGGTGGCTTGGCAATGGCGCTGTGAGGCTGCTCTTTCTGGGAGCTCCGTGCTTCGCTCAGGCTGAGAACCGGATCTAGTGCACCTACCGTGCAAACAACTATATGTCCATGACGGACAGACCTCCGGGAACACCTGCAGCCAACAAAAACGCGGATATTTCAGCTTATTTCCTGCGGAATACAGCCACTCCGTCACAGGCCCCCGAATCCAAGATGGCGCCGCCGCGCAACAACAACGCAGGCACAGCATCGCTCAAAAAGACGAGCAAAGGGCCCCCCAGTGCCTCTCAAGGTAACGGGTCTCTCCCCCACAGACCGGACTCCCCGATCATATCCCCGGAAATCCCGGGGATAGACAGTTGCTCGTTCGCGCAATCTGTACAGACTGCCAGCACTCAGGGGCCAGCACTGCCTGAAGGCTGGAAGGAGCTGATTGCCCTTCTCCCCACTAAAAAAGACATCTCTGACTCGGCAGCTACTATCGTGAATACCCTTTCTAAAGAAATCCATGACCTTAAGCAGAGGATAGATACAGTAGACTCTAGGGTATCTGAGGTGGAAACATCCACTTCCCTGCTAGAATCCAGAATGTCAGCCATGGAAAAGGTTCATGTTGATTATAAAAAACGCCTGATCCTGATGCAACTTTCCATAGATGATGGAGAAAATCGCAGCAGAAGAAACAACATCAGAGTACGCGGCCTACCTGAAGCCACATCAGGGAGTGACCTCAGAGCTACGATAGTGGCCATATTTAATCGATTGCTGGACAAACCACCTACAGCTGAGCTGGAACTGGACCGAGTGCATCGTGTGCAGGGCCCTAGGAGAGGAGACGATCCAGCACCGAGAGATGTATTGGCGAGAGTTCACTACTACACAATCAAGGAGGAAATTTTACAGAAGTCATGGACCCAGGGCCCCCTGGACTTTGATGGTGCGACTGTGCAACTCTTCCCTGATTTATCGCGACTCACCCTACGCATGAGAGGCCAACTACGTCCATTACTTGAAGCAATCAGATCAGCAGGAGCCACATACAGATGGGGACACCCCTTCCACTTGATTGTTCTGAAAGGGACCAACTCATTCGTGCTGCGATGGCCGGAACAGCTTCCCGACCTGTTCGGGTTCTTGGAGTGCCCCGGTTTCTCCGTGCCCAACTGGCTGGACTTTCCAATCACCTTCAACAACCCACGTTCTGCATCACCAAGACCCCAAAGATCCAGTAGACGACAATGGCGCTCAAGGTCCAGGATATCCCCGAGAGACAATCTCACCTCACCAGAGTCTTGATTGGACTATCCTTCCTGATCTCATAAAATATACACACGGTTCCGTGAGTGGGTCCTGTATAGTTTAAGGGGCTTGTTATGTATGTGGGTTATTAGAAGGCCTTGCACCTTGTTACAGAGTGGCAATGCCTACAATGGTTGTTTAGACCCAAATGCTTTTGAGGCCTTCTCGCTGCGCCTCCCCCCCATGGTTCCCCACTTGTAACGGAGGCATTTTTTGTTGCTCCCCGTTTATTTATTTATTTATTTTTTTTTTTTTCTGGGGACGTGGGGTGGCGGCGCTGGGGGAGCCCTGATTCGGAAGACACGGTATTGTGTATAGCTTAATACTGTTTTGATCATGGGCACCAAAGTTCACTGTGAAAGTTATGTTACAGACGAGTAGTTAGTGTATGCGTTTCTCTGTGTTCACATACACTACATTACAGGGGGTCACATACACGCAGCCTGAAGGTTAAGCAACATGACAAATAGAGTTGTTTTTGGAATTTTTATTATTTTTATGTTTTATATCTATGTTCCATTTATAGCGGTAATAGTCTGGTATCTTTTATTCTACCGGTTCTCTCCTGTCGACACGTCTCCCACTGTGTCGCAGAGTCTAGTCTTCCACACCCACTAATAGGTAGCGCATACGTGCGCAAGGCTTAGTTTAGCAACAGTAGGATAACTCATTTGTCCTTCTTAGTATTGTTTCTTCTCATCTCCTAGCTTTCACTTCCTTCTTCCTCCCTCCCTCTCTCAGTCCTCCCCTCTACTTCTTCCTATCTGCCCGTCCTCCTCTTATTCCTCCACCCCCTCTCGTCCCTGGCGGTGGTTCCGCCCCCACCCCCCCCCCCCCCGCTTTATACCTCTCTGGACATCTTCTTTATTTTTATATTTTTGTTTGGTATTGGTGTGCGACATGGCCCCCCCAGGTAATCCCACGGGTCCACGCACGCGAGGAGAGATAAAATTTACCTCCCTCAATGTTAGGGGTCTGGCGACACCGGAGAAACGCTCCAGATTACTCTCAGACCTGAAAAAGACACGCTCACAGGTGGCGTTTATTCAGGAAACACATTTCAAACAGTCGGCAGTTCCCAGACTTAGTAACAGGGACTTTCCCAATGCGTATCACGCTCCCTCCCCTTTGTCGAAATCGAAGGGGGTTAGCATACTGATAGCCAGATCTTTACCGTGGACGCTGTTAGAGGAGAGAGCAGACCCACATGGGCGGTACCTGCTCTTAAAGGGCAAAATCAGAAATACCACAGTGACCCTGGTCAATGTCTATTTTCCCAACTCTGACCACCTGTCCTTCTTGCGTTCACTCACTCCCTTGATCCTGGAGTTCCGGGAGGGTTTGTTCCTGATGGGCGGTGATTTTAACTTTGCCCCGGAGCCACTACTCGACGTTTCGAGAGGAGCGTCTCATTTGTCCTTCGCTTACTTGAAAAAACTTAAACAGGAGTTGGCTGGCCTGCAGTTAGTCGATCCCTGGAGGGCCATGCACCCTGGGGAGAGGGATTACACCTACTTCTCTGCGGTGCATGGAACCTACTCCAGGATAGACTTTTTCCAGATTCAACATAGGGATCTCCCTTATGTCACCTCATCCCAAATTGATTACATTTCCCTATCGGATCATGCTCCCACACATGTAACCATGTGCTGGGATACAGAACTTAGATCCCCCCCAACTTGGAAATTAAACGAGTCGCTGTTGCAGATCCCGGAAGTACGCACAGAGATAAATAGGACCCTAACCAACTATTTCTCAGAAAACACGAACCCACAGATGTCTTCAATGACAATATGGGAGGCCCATAAATGTGTAATAAGAGGTGAACTAATTAGGATCGGGGCTGCAAAAAAAAGGGAAAGAACCAAACAGATTGATTCCTTGATATCCCAGGTGCGGTCTCTCGAGCTGCTACACAAGAAGTCTATGGCCGAAACACACCTCAAGGCTCTATTGAAGGCCAGAGGTGACTTGAAAGATCTTCTGTACCACAAAACGCTACAGAATCTGGCTTGGGCTAGAAGATCTATGTTCGAATTTTCCAATAAACCAGGTACCATGTTGGCCAGACTTCTACGTGGTCCGAGACAGCGCACTTACATTCCATCAATAGTGACCTCACAAGGGGCGAAAGCTCACACCTCCAGAGATATAGCCAGCGAATTCGTTAAGTATTATCAACAATTATACAACCTACACAAGGGGGAGGAGAAGGAGAGGTTGGCGGGTGAATACGTCAGGTCCTCGGGTATGCCTACTTTGCCAACTGAAATAAGTGACGCTTTCGAAGCGGACATTACTCAGGAAGAACTAGTGCTAGCGCTGGCACAAACGAAACCCAGGAAGGCACCGGGGCCGGATGGCTTCACCCTGACCTACTACCAGACCTTTGAACCCAACCTGTCGCCACACTTTCTCAAAGCGTACAACACATTAAAGGGGGGTAGTACTAACATGGTAGACTCCCTACGGGCATTTATATCCCTGATCCCAAAGGAAGGGAAGGATCCCAATTACTGCAGTAACTACCGCCCAATTGCGTTACTTAACGTAGATCTGAAATTATTTTCCAAAATCCTCGCCAATAGAATCTTACCGCATATCCCACAATTGATCCACCTGGACCAGGCGGGGTTTGTGCCGCTGAGGGAGTCGAGAGACAATACCATTAGAGTTCTCAATCTTATACATGAAGCGAGATCAGTCCAGAAGCCTTTTCTGCTCCTCTCCACGGACGCAGAGAAGGCTTTTGATAGGGTGGCCTGGCATTTTATGCGGGCCACTCTGGAGCATATTGGAATAGGCCCAAACATGAGAGGCTGGATCTCATCTTTGTACTCGGCTCCCTCGGCGGCGGTACGGGTCAACGAGTGGCGTTCGGAATTCTTTGACATTTCAAACGGGACGAGACAGGGGTGCCCCCTGTCCCCACTGATTTTCATTCTCTCCCTCGAGCCGTTCATGTGTAGCATTCGTGGGAATCCTAATATAACGGGAATTACTAAACCCTCCGGACACCACAAAATCGCAGCCTTCGCCGACGATCTGATTTTTTTCGTCTCCAACCCACAGATTACGCTACCCAACATCCTTTCAGCTCTTAAGGCATATGGGGAATTATCAAACTACAAAGTCAATTGTGCCAAGTCCGCGGTGTTGAATATCACACTACCAGCTAGAGAAGCTATAAACATGAGCAAATCCTTCTCCTTCAGGTGGGCGGAGAAATCTATCCGCTACCTGGGGGTGGACATCACCCCGGACTTGGCACACCTATACACCAGCAATTTCGTACCCCTACTCCAGAGACTTAAGATAGATCTCCAGACGTGGCACAGACTTACCTTGACCTGGTTTGGGCGTTGTACCGCCCTGAAAATGACAGCCCTACCCCGGATTTTATATGTACTTCAAACATTACCGATCCAGTTACCAACTACTTTCTTTAAACAAATTCAGTCTATCATTAGAGAGTTTATTTGGTCTCATAAATCCCCCAGAGCGAAAATACAAACACTGACCAAACCCAAAGATAAGGGGGGAGTGGGTCTCCCGGATATCTCTCGATATTACCAAGCGGTTCACTTAGCCAGGATTGCCGATTGGCACTGTAACAGAGACTCCAAACAATGGGTGGGAATGGAAATTGAAGATTCCTCTATTCCCTTACTCCCATCCCCGTGGCTCATGTCCACCCCGCCGGTGGACATGAAATCTCACCCGCTAATAGGTGCCACCCTCCGGGTAGCGAGGAAAATATTCCGCACCACAGACATAGCACCGCTACCCTCACCCATGATGCCGATTATAGGTAACCCGGACTTTACCCCCGGACTCACAAGTCGCCGATTGAGACAGTTGACGATTAGTGGAAAACAGTCCCTAGGTGAGATTTGGCCCCGGGGAGAACTTCCAACTGCCTCCACACTCTCCAGACTCATAGATCCTCCATTAGACAGCTTCAGCACTCTTCAACTTAGACATTATCTGAAGACCCTCCAGAAATTACACTATGCCCCTCGGAGCCACACTCCCCTGGAATCTCTCTGCAAATCTGGGGAACCAATCAGACACACACTGTCGTTTCTATACGGTCTTCTGACGAGTCAGGGGGGGGACTCAACTCCAGAGTTCCTCCTGAAATGGGAAAGGGACCTGGGGACACAGTTCTCCACTCAACAAAGAGAGAAGGTCTTGGTCTTAGCACATAAGTCCTCGATTGCGAGCCATTATCAAGAAGCGGGATATAAAATCCTGACCAGGTGGTACAGAGTCCCATATATGTTACATAAAATGAACCCGTCGCTGTCAGATAGGTGTTGGAGATGTGACAGGGAAGTGGGAAGTATGCTTCACGTCTTTTGGTCGTGCCCACTCCTGAGACCCTTTTGGGAGGAGGTGACCACGACTATTCAAAATCTGACCTCGGTCAATCTCAAAGACAACCCGGCCGCATGCCTTCTACACCTGACCACGAGACCGATTCAAAAATACAAGAAAACATTGACAATGCAACTCCTAAACGCAGCTAGGACATGCATTCCGGCGCTCTGGCGGAATCCTCTCCCTCCGTCCAGGGTCCTGTGGTATTCAAAAGTTAACTGTATCTTACGCATGGAGGAACTGACGGCAACTCTACAAAACAAAAAGGAACAATTTATTGACAAATGGAGACCCTGGAGATATTTTGTGGGTACAGACGCATATCTGCAGGACATGGCGGAGACACAATCTCCGCCTACCTGAGATACAACCCCAAAAACTCCATTGAAACAGATATACGTATACACCCCTTTGGGATGTGGCGGGTGGGATCGTGTTGGGGGCGGTGTCGCACCCATCCCTTTACAACCCCTTCTTTTTTGCCCTCCTTTCACCCTCTCATGCATCCCCTTCCCCTTTTATACCCCGCTTTTCTTTCCACTTTCTACTCTTTTCTTCTCTTTAGTATCTTATGTCTCGATCAGCTCACTAAGCAGCCGTGGTGACGGCGATTACGAATATAATATGAACGACATTTCTTGAAGTGAGCAGGTAACACTCACCTATATAGCAAAAAGACATATCTGTCTTTAAAGGTTTAAATATTTTAATAGATATCAAAACTGTTCATAAACAATTTAAGTTTTATGCAAGGAGGCCCGTTGGTAGGCAACCTTGATATAATATATTATGTATGAAACAGATATACTTTTGGCTAGAACATATCTATGCTACCATATTTGTTTGGTAAATAACTTGGATTTTGGGCTACAGTTATACTTCATATGATTCATAAGTATTTTTGTATGGAATACATCACCTGCTGTAACCTAGACTGTATTTCTATGCCTTCTGTGTATCAAAATAAAGGAATTTAAAAAAAAAAAAAACATATTTACTTTTCTGTAGTTTAATACTGTTGTGCCCTTAAAGTCCCATTTTTTAGTCTTTATATGTTTTGCTTTAGATGACAAAATGCTCAGATGTGGCCATTGAAATGAATGGGACTTGCCTTGTTAGGCGTTTTTAGAGCTGAGGCTTACAGCAGAAAAACGCCCCAAAACGCCTAGGTTTGAAAAGAGCCTAGGCCCCTTTCACACAAGCGGACCGTTCAGGTCCGCCTGTCAGTTTTATAGGTGGACCTGAACGGACGCTCTGTGCAGGTCTATGGAGCGATGGTTGTTAGCAGTGACATGTTCCGCTGACATCCGATCCGCTCCAATCCGCTGAATCCAGATGGATGGAAACCCTATTTTCCATCCATCTGGCAGTTCAGATGAAAAGGGACAGGCAGTCCGTTTTCATCCGATTTCCCATAGAGGAGAGCGGAGCTCTGACAGGCCTGTCCCTGCACAGTGAGCAGAGGCAGACCTGTCATCCATCAGCTCAGCGGGGATCAACGGAGCGATCCGGAGCTGAGCAAGCACAGTCCATCAAAACGGACATGTGTGTGTGAAAGGGGCCTTAAGCTGGTCCAGTGTATGTTTCTAACAAATTCTGAAGTAACTACAGTTCATAGATCTCTCAAGTATTCTGTAAAAAGAAGGTGGTAGATATATGCACAATAAAAGATGTAGCCTTTATATGCATACAGAGAGTACCAGGTCAGGGATTCATTTTTTTATCTAAGTATTAATGTATTGTACAAGCTGCCTAAATCCAGTTTGTTGGTAATCTTATATTTCATTTTTGTTTTTTAATTTACGATGCAGAATAATTATTCCCAAACACTCATTTCAGGCGCTCTGCTTTCTGCATGTCTCTGACATACAGAACGTCATCTTACAGCCACCAATCATATTCAGAACTGCCTAAGAAGATGGAATCTTATTGGTAATTTAGCAAGCGGAGAGGAAAGTTGGATTGCAGAAACACAGACTAATGCCGCGTACACACGATCGGAAATGTCGCCAGCAAAACTCCGATGAGAGCTTTTTGTCGGAAAATGCGACCATGTGTATGCTCCATCAGTCTTTTGCTGGCTGAATTCCAGCCAGCAAAAGATTGGGAGCATGTTCTCAATTTTTTGGTCAGGAAAAGTTCCTATCCAAAAATGCGATTGTCTGTATGCAATTCCGACGCGCAGTAAAATCACGCATGCTCAGAATCAAGTACTAGACGGAAGCGCTCGGTATGGTAAAACTACCGTTCGTAATGGAGAAGGCACATTCGTCAGGCTGAAATGTTTTAAATAGTTTAATGCAGCGCATTCTCTTCTTCTTTAGAATACTAGAAGAATGAAGTTGTTTTGCTGCTCATATTCACACAGAGTTCTCACAAACTGAGTTCTTTATTATTTCTCGTGATCTCATGAATAATCTTTTTTGTTTTTAAAGCTAGATCTCCATAATAATGTTTATAATTTTTTTTATAGTCAATTTTATTTTATTTTTTTCATCAAGATCTCCTGTTGTTTTTTTTTTATTTTAAATTATTTTATAGTGATCTCCATATTTTATTTTTTTTTTTGTATGTCACGTTTCCACAATAACATTATGCTTGTTAGTTAGACATTGTATTTTTGAAATGTACCTGCCTACTCACAAAAAAACTGTCCTACTTGAAGAAAAACACATAGGCAAGTATTTTCAAATGAAAAAAATCTCCATTTATTCTGGCTCATAAGAACAAAATAAAGAGGAAGGTAACACTGGAGAAACTGCTGGAATTTGTGTGTGTACCCCAGGGCAGACATCAACTCTTTGTAAATTAAAATTGGTAGCCTGAGAAGTCCATATAATAGGGAGCACAATCTGGTCCAGGACTTCAAGAGATCACGAACAGCAGCAAATGACATATATGTCCCTAGGCTGTGGTACTACCACAGCCTGCATCTTCTGTCAGACCAGACTGAAGCCAGGTCATCACTTTCTTGTCTTCCCTAGAGCCTTCCCTGCAGCCTTTCCTGCAGGCTGTGGCTCTGGAGGTGGACTTGTGGCAGGAGGAGGAGGAGGAGGAGGATGGGTGAGCACACATAAGTGGACATCATCAGTCATTTGCCCCCTCAACCCCTTGTGAATGGCCTCAAAAATTTTTTTTTTCACAGTTGAGGCATTGGCCCTCCTCCACTTTGTGTAAATCTGAGGCTATATAGTAGCCATAGGCCTCTCCAGCATCAAGGGGGGTTTTCAGGGCCTCATTAGCCTCCTTAATGAGGACAAGTGCTGCCTCCTCCACGTTCCTCCCCTTCCTGGGCCTTTTGGGTGGAAGGTGGAGGGGAGGGACCTGGGCTTGGTTGAGGCTGGGCCCGGCCACCTCCTGGCTGACACTAACTCCCTCCTCCAGGATGACACTTCCCCCCGCCTCCTCCTGTGTGCCACATTCCAGAGCCTCCTCCTGGCTGAGGTCTTCCTGTGTATGAAAAAGGGACATAGTTTTAGTTTTTGGTTCATCAATCACACACAATTTTCAGCTCATGACTGTTGCAAATTTAATGTTAATAAATAGAAAAGACTATCATTCTAAGCCCAGCATTTTTCATTCTTGTCCCAATCCAGGTTGGTCCTCGGAAGCCTCAGCTGGGGTTGAGGGAAGGCTGGACGGAAGGGGGGCCGGAAGAGTCGAAAGTGATTCCCTGGCTTCCATCTGGTCTTCCAAAAACTGCATCTTGTTGTAGTATCACAGACTGGGTACATACAAATCCTCTGCTGCTGCTCCTGACCTCATGGACTTATGGACCTTCTGAAGCTCCTTCCTATACGTGCTTCTCAAGCTACCAATTTTCCTCTCCACAAAGTCGATGTCTGCGTTGGGGACCTGCGTCTTCACAAATTCCAGCAGTTTCTCCAGCGATGCCTTCCTAGCTGGTTTATTTCTATATAAGGGGTTTTTCACCTCCCACAAATTGAGCAAATCCCTGTATTTATCAATGAACTCACCCATGAATTCCGGGTCTTTAAATTGTTTAATTTTTGCTGCATGACCAAACAAAAGGCAAAAACACTAATATCAGGCTAAACTCTCCTAATCTTATCCCAATATAGGCCTCAATCTAGAATCAGTATAGGCCACTCATGTCCCAAGTTAAAATGTTACCTTCGTTATTATGTATGTCGCTTCTGTTCCTCCTTCTTCCGCACACAGAACGTAGGTATGACACATGCGTGTTAGCTTCATATATACTCCGCCCGCGTCACCTGCCTCTGACATTCTTTCTAGAATATTCACCGCCACTTCTCTTTCAGTGCGCAGTGGGAGACAACATGGTGCAGACAATGATAATAGGAGTAATGAGGAGGAAAGCCCTGAGCAAGGAGGAGTAGATTTAAGGCCTCAAATATGGCCTTTGTTAAGATGGTGGAGATGGTAGACATATTGAAGAGGGCCGACCATGATGGGAAGTATTGACCGTACACCAACCCTAATGAGAGAAAGGCCAAGATCATGACTAAAGTTGTGAAGAGTGTGCACAGGAATTTTGGGAGCCGGATCAGTACAGAAGGATCAAGAGAGTGCTTCTAAAAAGTAAGTAGTTGTCGTTGTCGTGTGTTCCGATTATTATTATTACTGCTCTATGTGCTTTTCTTTACTATTGGACAGGTTAAAATGGCGACTTTCATGTTCATGGGCACAGTATTCGGTCGTAGTAAACATTGTTCGTTTGCCAACTAAATACGATGTTTTTGCCAGATACAGGATTATCTACATTTGGTCATGATAATTTGTATTAAAAGAAGTTTAGGACATTGTTGTCTAGATGTGTTTGAAACTAGAAGGAATTGCAAACATGATTCAGTGTAATGTAAGGAGAGGACACTCAGCAGCTGTTTACACATCTGGACTCAGAAGCACTAGTGTGGGACACAAGAACAAACTTTTTAGGGTGTCCCACATAGGTGCTCCAGTGGATACTTGGGGTGTCTCCATGTGTGAAACTTGTCCAAAAAGGTAAGTATTCCAGCTTGGTTAAGGGAATAAATCATGTCTTCAGCTTTGAACTCTGCCCAAATAGACAATTGTCCCCCACTTCCAAGCAATGTTTCATATAACTAAATCTGGCTAAACTAAATCAAATATCTGTGTGCTAAGTATACCTTTTGTTTCATTCTCATAGGGGAGAAAAGACTCAGGACGTCTGAGGACTTCAGGAACCCCCCCCCCACCTCCTGAAGAAGGGGACCAGGGAATACCACAAGCTTAGAATGTGGAGGAAGGAGAAGTGGTGGAAATTGTCACCACAACAGGTGAGTGTCTGACATCACAGATTCAGGTAATAGATGTATGCCTGCATATTTATAATACATGGTGTGTATTTTTTCTTTTAGGTGATGTGCATGTTGTTGAAGAACAAGCTCCTCATTTCACCAGTGACAGTGCCCAAAGGCTTATCCAGGACATCATGTATTATAGTGAGGATTTAGACTTTATAAAGCAAAAAACAAATGAGATTGAACAAAAACTGAAGAACATGATTGATGTACTCGGAAGACTATAAATAAAACAAAAATGCCACCATTTTTTTTATATAACCAATTTTTTATGCATTTTAAAAGCCAAATTTTGAAGATGCACACAGTGTGTCAACATGCGCTATCTGCCATCAGGGGATATCAATGTATGCGTTTTGTGGCTGCATACATTGCTCCCGTGATACAGCCGGCGGCTATAGCCGCTCACTGTATCACTCGGCCCCGCCCCCCAGTGCGCCGCGTCATTGGATGTGATTGACAGCAGCGCAAGCCAATGGCTGCGCTGCTTCCAATCCATCCACTGTAGCCAATCAGCGGCCAGGGTGAGCGGAGGAATAGATGTCGGGAACGAGAAGCTGACTTTCGAGGCGTCAGGTAAGTAAAATGGGGGGGCTGGGGGCGGCGGTATTGTCAGAAGTTTTTTCACCTTAATGTATAGAATGCATTAAGGTGAAAAAATTTTTACCTTTACAACCCCTTTAATGTTTAAGACATTGGACTTTTGCATATTTTTATAGCGCTACACTCATTTTGTATTTTATTGTTATTACCCTTGCTGGTCGTGTTAGCTGCTTATCTTTACCTTGGCAGCGCAGAATTATTTTTGCCTATATCCCTAAGTGCACTAGGAGAACCTAGGAGACAGCAAAAAGAAACACAAGCAGTAAATTAAAATCAAGATTTTATCTGATAAAATCAAAAATGTATTCGAAATTGGCTGGCAAAGCAATGGCCCCCTATCCATAAAATATTCTACATATTTTTTCTGCACTTCACAGGCGCTTTGGGGGGGCAAGCCAGGAATGGGGTGGTGATACGATGTGGACGTGTTTTCCATCAATTGCCCATTCACAGTTGGGAAAGTCCCAACGGTCGGCAAAGTGGGATGCCACAGTCTGCCATTCCTGTAGCGTTGAAGGAAACTGTGGAGTCAAACAAAAACAATAAAAATTAGTTATTTTGCACATAAACATTGCAAGCAGATTAGACACAAACATTCTTGGCCAACACCAGTATAACATTTTTTTGAAGGAGTATTTAAAGGCAAAAAATATAAGGTACCCCCCCCCCCCGATGGCCCATTGTAAAAATCTTAGGGTGGAGAAATGTTTTGGACAGGTAACACTCTCCACTTCATTGAGAGCTGAATGCATAAATAACGTGTGTTACTTTGGCCAGCCCATCCTTACTTACACTATTGGCAACCCACTGGACAGGTAAGAAGTGTCATAATACAAATGAATAGACACTGTACAAATCATTTTTACATTCTGCAATTAACCAGCAAGATAATAGGAGAACCAAACATTAAACAGTACCATTTGAAAGTATTCAGGCAGGCCCTTGCACTACATGCTTTGGTGAATTCATCCATAAATATGAACACAAAATAGGTAGGTATAGTGTTTATAGGTTTGGCAAAGTCAGCAGATAAAGGATTGGTATGGGTTGATTTAGCAGTTAGGGAGGGTTCCAAATGATTTTGGGACCCAAAAGAAAAGCCTCTGGCTCTCTGCCTGAATTTAAGGACACAAATAAAATTTGGACACATTTTAGGGGGTGTTTAGGGTAAAGCACTACTATGGAGCTGACAAAATACATTGTTAAGTGACTAGGCTAGGTGGATATGGGCCCAGGATAGCATGCTGGGGAGGTTAGTGAAGGAAAATATGCATGAAGAACAAAAAAGGAAGTTTAAAAACTGCCAGCATGCATGGGCACAAAGGGGACATTCACAGCATATTACAATCATGGTAATTAGGGAATGATGAAAGAAATACAATACATTAGCAAACATTAAATACATAGAATGTGACGTTAAAGGAGAAAACTTACCCTAATATAGTCCTTCTACAGGACCTGAATGATGGCAGAACAAGTCTCTGGAATAATGATCCCCAGAGCCTGGGGGGAGATGCCTGTTGAGAACTTGAGTTCCTGCAGACTTCTCCCAGTCGCCAAGTACCGCAACGTGGCGACTGGCCTTTGTTCGGGAGTAATGGCTTGCCGCATGCAGGTGTCCTGCCTGCTAATATAACGGGACAGAAAAGCCAACAAATGGTGAAAAACGAGGTCTGTCATCTGGAGATAATTCCTGAAATAATCAGGCTTATTCTCCTGGATCTCCCGCAACAAAGGCATGTAAGAGAATTTGGCATGCTGGAGCAACCAATTCTTGGTCCATGAACTCCTCCCCACCCTGTTCATAGACTTGGCTTGGGTCAAAATAAGAACCCCAACACCAAGCCCCTGCACAGCACAAACTCTATGACGAGGACGTACCCGCAACATGGCTTCAAAACGGTCGGCTGGTCAGAACGAACTAAACAGAAAGCACTGAAAAACAGCAAGGCCTGAAAGAATGAGCTGAAAATCAGAAACGAGCGGACAAGAACGCACTGAATATCAAATACGGTACTATAAATAGCACGCACTGACAAACAAATGCGAACTGACTACACTCACTGAAGAACAGATACAAACCCACAAGCACAAAATGAAGAGCAGCAACGATCTGAAAAGCACGAGGCTGAAAAGCGCCAATCGTCTCTCACCAAACTTCTACTAACACGAGATAAACATGAGATTAACAGAAGGAGCCCAAAGGGTGGCGCACTTGGTATTGAACTTCCCTTTTCTAGTCCCGTTGTATGTGTTGTACATCACCGCATTCTTGCTGGACGTCATTTGGTGTGACCGTGTGTATTAGGGGTGCAACGGATCGTCACCGATCCGTGATCCAAACGGTTCACCCTGTTCGGATCGGCACACACGCGATCCCTCGAAGCGCTCCGCCGCCTCGGCCTTAGGAAAGGCCTCGGCTTCGGCCTAGCTCCGGAGCGGCGGCCATCTTGGTACACCTAGGTGAGCGGCGCGCTGACGTCATCATCACCCGCCTCAACTGCAAGCAAGCAGACAATCGTAGGGGAGATGTGGGGAGATGTGGATATTACAGTGGGGGGGAGATGTGGATATTACAGTGGGGGGAGATGTGGATATTAGTGGGGGAGATGTGGATGTTACAGTGGGGGAGATGTGGATATTACAGTGGGGAGAGATGTGGACATTACAGTGGGGAGAGATGTGGATATTACAGTGGGGGGAGATTGTGGATATTACAGTGGGGGGAGATGTGGATATTACAGTGGGGGGAGATGTGGATATTAGAGTGGGGGAGGTGTGGATATTACAGTGGGGGAGATGTGGATATTACAGGGGGGAGATGTGGATATTACAGTGGGAGAGATGTGGATATTACAGTGGGGGAGATGTGGATATTACAGTGGGTGAGATTGTGGATATTACAGTGGGGGGAGATGTGAATATTGCAGTGGGGGGAGATGTGGATATTAGAGTGGGGGAGGTGTGGATATTACAATGGGGGAGATGTCTATTACAGTGGGGAGATGACGTGGATATTACAGTGGGGAGATGACGTGGATATTACAGTGGGGAGATGACGTGGATATTACAGTGGGGACTATATGGTGGTGGAATTTTCACAGGTATTTGTAAATTCAATTAATTTTTTTTTTGATCTGAAAATGATCCGATCCGTGACTCCTGATCCGAGGAACGATCTGAACCATGAGTTTTTTGATCCGTTGCACCCCTAGTGTGTATGCAAGACAAGCTTGAGCGGAATCCCGTCGGAAAAGCCTTGGAGAATTCCGATCGTGTGTATGCAGCATAAGACCCCTTTCACACGGCTGTTCCGTATGTCAGTTTTTTATCCATCCGTTGAAGGATGTAAAACAGACATACATATATCTCTATAGGATAGCAGATGTTAGCGGATGATCATCCGCTGACATCCTCTGACATCCGTCTCCGCTAAGCTCAGTTTTTTATGACAGAAGAAAACCCTATCTTTTCATCCGTAAAAATAACAGAACGGACAAAAAATGGATGTTAGTAGACGATCCGCTTACATCCGATCCAGACCCTTATCTGAGCATGCAGCCCAGCAGGTCAGGAAAGGGAGGGGATGATCGAGCGCCCCCCCCCCCCTGAACCATACAAGGCTGCATGCCCTCAACATGGGGAGGTGGGTGCTTTGGGGCAGGGGGGCTCTTCCCCCCACCCCAAAACACCTTGCCCCCATGTTGATGGGGACAATGGCCTCTTCCCGACAACCCTGGCTGGTGGTTGTCAGGGTGGGAGGCTTATCGGAATCTGGGGCCCCAGATCCCGGGCCCCCCCCTATGTGAATGGGTATTGGTTATATACTACCCCTACCTATTCACCAAAAAGGCAGTGAAATGTAAAAAAAAACTAGAGCCAAATTTTGAAAATTCCTCTATTAATAGCTCTGTCTTCTCCTGGTGCTGTCCTCTACGCCGCCGTCTCTTAGTGCCACCGTCTCTCCCCACCACCATCTTCTCCTGCCATCTCTCCCGGTGCCTTCTCTCCCGCTTCTTTTCCTCCGGCCGCTGTCTTCTCTTCCTGTCGCCGTCTTCCCTGATGCCTCGCCGCCTGTAACCCACAAAAAAATTAAAAAGCCGCCATTCTTCTGTTGCGGTCTTCCGTTATATAGCTATGGGGCGTGGCTATCCAATGACATCACCCAGAGAGCCTGCCCTTGTGACATCACATGGGACGGGCGCTACAGGTGACATCATATGATGCCCCATGGCTATATAACAGATGCCAGACAGCGGACGACAACACAAAAGAGGAAGATGGTAACAGAAGAACAGGGGCTTTTTAATTTTTTTAGCAGGTAACTGGCGGCAAGGAAGAAGATGGAGACGGGAGAGAAGGCATTGGGGAAGACGGCGGCAGGAGGAGAATACGGCGGGAGGTGGAGAAGACGGCAGGAGGAGGAGAAGACAGCGGCGGGAGAGAAGGCACTTGGAGAGACAGGAGGAGAAGACGGCGTCGGGAAGAGACAGTGGCAGAGAGGACGGCACCAGGAGAAGACAGAGCTATTAATAAAGGAATTGTCAAGAACTGGTTCTTGTTTTTTTTTTAAATTCCATTGCCTTTTTGGTGAATGGGTAGGGGTAGTATGTACCCGATACACATTCATATAGGGGGGCCAGGATCTGGAGGCCCCCTTGTTACAGGGGGCCCCCAGATTCCAATAAGCCCCCTGCCCGCAGACCCTGACAACCACCACCAGCCAGGGTTGTTGTGAACAGGCCCTTGTCCCCATCGACATGGGGGCAAGGTGCTTTGGAATGGGGGGCAGAGGCCCCCCATCCCCACAGCACCCACCCCCCCATGTTGAGGGCATGCAGCCTGGTCTGGTTCCAGAGGGGGCACCCGCTCATCCCCTCACTTTCCTGACCTTCCAGGCTGCATGCTCAGATAAGGGTCTGGTATAGACCTGAGAGGGAGACCCCACGCAGTTTTTTTTTACTACCGGCAATTTTTTTTTTTTACATTCAGCTGTCAGCGGGGAATGCCGCTGACAGCTGATGATTTATCGGTTGTTAAGGATGCGGCAGCCGGCTTCCCGTCCCCCTCCTTAGCAACAAGCTTTATATTTATATTTATATTTATAGTATTTGAAGTTCAGTCACTTTTTTTTGTAAAAAATATGAAGTCGGATGTAAAAATTGACATCCGTATCCGTTTTTGATCCATTTTTTTACAAAAAAAAACGTGACAGGGGGGCACATGCGCGGTGCCTGAGAGAGAGGACATGTCTCCTTAGAGCTCCGCTCCTGAGCTGGACGGACCGGAGAGCCACGGACACCAGTCGCTCATAAAAGATTACCCATCACTACCGTTTCGCCCACGGAACATACCGGCACTGTTATCATGGTCTTAAAGACCCCTAAACCGAAGTTTAAATTTGGTATACCTAAACAAGCACCATCTAGGCTGTCCTCTAAGATGGTGGAGTCAGTTACCTCACAGACCAGTGCACTGCGCGCTCTCACAGCCCTGTCACACAGCCCGAAGCCGCAGGATTACACTGGTGAGTCTGATTCAGATGCGGACAGTTCACAGACAAAATTCACCCTAAATTGTTTAAACAATTTGAACGTATGTTACAGGAAGCCCTGAAACAAACGTCTGACCATATTACTGACATATTAACAAGAGAAATTAGAGAATTGGGGCAGAGAACAGCAGAATTGGAAGTGAGAGTGGATGAAATAGAGAACCATTCATAACACTATGCCTCTGAAATTGAACATCTTAACCACTTGCCGACCGCCTAACGATGATATACGTCGGCAGAATGGCACGGGCAGGCAAAATCACGTACCTGGTACGTGATTGCCTTCCCGCGGGCGGGGGGTCCGATCGGACCCCCCCGGTGCCATAGGCGGTTGGCTCTTGTTCGCGGGTGATGAGAGGTGAGGGGGAGGCCATCCATTGATGGCCACCCCCTCCTGATCGCTCCCAGCGAATGAAATGCTTCCTCTCCCTCTGTAATGTAAACAGAGGGAGAGGAAGTGATGTCATCCCTCCTCGAGCCGGTCTTTTCGATCCGGCGCCGAGGAGAGAAGACATCCGAGTAAGTTGCACCAACACTACACGGTCAGTAGAACACTCCAGGCACACTTTTCACCCCCCTTCACCCCCCCGATCACCCCCCCGATCACCCCCCTGTACCCCCTGTCACGCTGACACCAGAAGTGCAAGAACCGCAGGTCCCTCGTATGGAGCAGGGAAGTACTAGTGCCGCTATTCCTTCTGGTGAACTGGCAAGCACCAGCGGCCTAGTACACCCTGGTCGTACATCCAGCACTGCAGTATCACGTGGTGACGTGGCGAGTCCCATAAGTGCAGTTCAAGCTGGTGAGGTGGCAAGCACTAGTAGTGTCCCGCTGCCACCAAGAAGATGAACACAGGCCCGTCGTGCCCATAGTGCCCTTCCTGCTGTATTCGCCAATCTGAATTGGGTACCCACCACTTCTGCAGCACCCGTACTTCCCCCTTTCACTGGCCAACCCGGAATTCAGGTGGAAACAGTTGACTTTACGCCACTGGATTTTTATTCGCTGTTTTTCACCGAAGATCTCTATAGATCTATTGTGGACCAAAGCAATTTGTACGCTGGTCAACACATCGCCACTATTCCCCAGTCCTCCCTTGCCAGAGATTGGAAACCAATTACGGTTTCCGAATTTAAGATCTTTCTGGGCCTTTCCCTCCTCATGGGCTTGAATAAAAAGAGTGAGTTGCGGTCATATTGGTCCACTGACCCAATTTACCATTCGCCCTTGTTCTCTGCTTCCATGGCCAGGGCACGATACGAGCAGATTTTGCGGTTCACGCACACAACAACGACAATGAACTCTGTCGTCCTCGTGGAGACCCTGGATACGATCGGCTCTACAAAATTCGGCCCCTCGTAAACCACTTCAACTAACGTTTTGCAGACTTGTTTACTCCCCATCAAGTTGTCTGCATTGATGAGTCCCTGATTAAATTTTCCGGCCACTTGTCATTCAAACAGTACCTTCCCAGCAAGCGTGCCAGATACGGGGTCAAGATGTATAAGCTCTGTGACAGGGCCACAGGCTATACATGTAGTTTTATGGTTTACGAGGGCAAAGATAGTCACGTAGAGCCGACAAACTGCCCTGACTACATAGGAAGCGCTGGCAAGATAATGTGGGACTTGGTGTCACCCTTATTCGGAAAGGGGTACCACTTGTACGTGGACAATTATTACACAAGCGTGCCACTTTTTAGCCACCTTTTTGATCATCAGATTGGAGTATGTGGCACCGTGCGACCTAATCGCTGGGGATTTCCCCAGCGGCTTGTAGATTCCCGTCTTAGGCTGGGGGAGAGAGCCTGCTTGCAGTGTAATAACTTGCTCGCTATGAAGTGGAGGGACAATAAGAATGTTTTCGTTCTTACCTCCCTTCATGCAGACACGACGGTCCAAATTACTACGGCGACTGGTGTTGTGGAGAAGCCCCTCTGTGTCCACGAATATAACCAAAATATGGGAGGGGTGGACCTCAACGACCAGTTGTTGGCGCCGTACCTAATTGCCCGTAAGGCCAGACGCTGGTACAAAAAAGTGTCTGTTTATTTATTTCAATTGGCTTTGCTGAACGCTCATGTGCTATAAAGAGCTTCAGGACAGACTGGATCCTTCCTTAAATTCCAGGAAGAGATCGTCAGAGCTCTTCTGTATCCAGACGGTGCTCCCCCTCACCATCCCCAACCAAATGCAGTAAGCCGGCTGCATGAGAGGCATTTTATTTATGTCCTCCCGAGTACCCCTACCCAACGAGCCCCCCAAAAAAGATGTCGTGTCTGCAGCAAGCGTGGATTTAGGCGTGACACCCGGTATTATTGTCCCTTCTGTCCTGGCAATCCTGGTCTTTGCATTGGTGAATGTTTTGAACGCTACCATACACTAGTGGAGTATTAGCGTAGGGTACAGCACTGCACAGACTAGGACACACTTTCGCAGGGTCTCCCAAGATGCTGTCGCATTTTGAGAGACCCAAACCTGGTACCAGTTAAAAAAGTTAGTTACAAAAAAAAGTGTAAAAAAAACAAAAAAAAGTAAAAAAAAAGACAAAAACACAAAAAAATATATAAAATAAAAAAAACAAAAATAGTTGTTGTTTTATTGTTCTCTCTCTATTGTTCTGCTCTTTTTTATTGTATTCTATACTGCAATGTTTTATTGTTATGTTTTTATCATGTTTGCTTTATAGGTATGCAATTTTTTTATACTTTGTTTTTTTATTGTTAACCACTTTTTTTGTTTTCAGGTACGCCATTCAGCTGCAGAGCGGATTTATTTATCTTGACAGCAACAGCGTTTGCTCCCACGATACATAAAGCCGTGACTCCAGCGCTGTCGGAGGTGATTTCACCACCACAGTTACATACTTCAGCATATATGCCGAAGCGTGGGGGCAGCAGAGGGTGGAGGAGCGATTTGGTCCTAACTTTTGCGGGAGGATGCCCCCATGCTTCGGCATATATATATACGGTGCATGTATGCCCATCATTAGAAGTGGGTGGATGAAGGGAGGTATTCTAATGGTGGGCATACCCACCGATCCATAGCTTTTTTTCATGCAGCCCACAGGCTGCATGAAAAAAAAATTTACTCCGATTTGCTCCTGCCTTTTGCGGGAGGATGCCCCCATGCTTCGGCATATATATATTTTAGGTAGGGATGGGTTGCGTTAAATGTTTTATCTTTTACTATGTTTTTTTGTATTTCGCTTTGCAGGTATGGTAAGTTTTACTGTTATACTGTAATGTTACTTTGTTTTTTTGTTAACCATCATTTGCTTAGCAGGTACGCCACTCAGTTGCAGCGCGGATTTATTTATCTTGACAGCAACAGCGTTTGCTCCCACGATACATAAAGCCGTGACTCCAGCACTGTGGTGGTGATTTCATCACTACAGTTACATACTTCAGCATATATGCCGAAGCGTGGGGGCAGCAGTGGGTGGAGGAGCGATTTGCTCCTGCCTTTTGCGGGAGGATGCCCCCATGCTTCGGCATATATATATTTTAGGTAGGCACAGGTTGCGTTAAATGTTTTATTTTTTACTATGTTTTTTTTTTGTATTTGCTTTGCAGGTATGGTAAGTATTACTGTTATACTCACCATGCCTCTCAGCAAATAGCTTGGGGTGTCTACTTTCCAAAATGGGGTCACTTTGGGGGGTTTTGTGCTATCTTGGCATTTTATGGCCTTCGAAACTGTGATGGGTAGTGAGGAGTGAAATCAAAAATTTACGCCCTTAGAAATCCTAAAGGCGGTGATTGGATTTCGGGGTCCCGTATGAAGCTAGGCTCCCAAAAAGTGCCACTCATGTGGTATCCCCGTACTCAGGAGAAGCAGCAGAATGTATTTTGGGGTGTAATTCCACATATGCCCATGGCATGTTTGAGCAATATATCATTTAGTGACAACTTTGTGCAAAAAAAAAAAATTGTCACTTTTCCGCAACTTGTGTCAAAATATAAAATATTCCATGGACTCAACATGCCTCTCAGCAAATAGCTTGGGGTGTCTACTTTCCAAAATGGGGTCATTTGGGGGGGTTTTGTGCCATCTGGGCATTTTATGGCCTTCAAAACTGTGATAGGTAGTGAGGAGTGAAATCACAACTTTACACCCTTAGAAATCCTGAAGGCGGTGCTTGGGTTTCGGGGCCCCGTACGCGGCTAGGCTCCCAAAAAGTCCCACACATGTGGTATCCCCATACTCAGGAGAAGCAGCAGAATGTATTTTGGGGTGTAATTCCACATATGCCCATGGCATGTTTGAGAAATATATCATTAAGTGTCAACTTTGTGCAAAAAAAAAAAAAAATTTGTCACTTTCCCGCAACTTGTGTCAAAATATAAAATATTCCATGGACTCAACATGCCTCTCAGCAAATAGCTTGGGGTGTCTACTTTCCAAAATGGGGTCATTTGGGGGGGTTTTGTGCCATCTTGGCATTTTATGGCCTTCAAAACTGTGATAGGTAGTGAGGAGTGAAATCAAAAATCTATGCCCTTAGAAATCCTGAAGGCGGTGCTTGGTTTTCGGGGCCCCGTACGCGGCTAGGCTCCCAAAAAGTCCCACACATGTGGTATCCCCATACTCAGGAAAAGCAGCTAAATGTATTTTGGGGTGCAATTCCACAAATGCCCATGGCCTGTGTGAGCAATATACCATTTAGTGACAACTTTGTGCAAAAAAAAAAAATTTGTCACATTCCCGAAACTTGTGTCAAAAAATAAAATATTCCATGGACTCAACATGCCTCTCAGCAAATAGCTTGGGGTGTCTACTTTCCAAAATGGGGTCATGGGGGGGGGGTTGTGCCATCTAGGCATTTTATGGCCTTCAAAACTGTGATAGGTAGTGAGGAGTGAAATCAAAAATTTATGTCCTTAGAAATCCTGAAGGCGGTGCTTGGTTTTCGGGGCCCCGTACGCGGCTAGGCTCCCAAAAAGTCCCACACATGTGGTATCCCCGTACTCAGGAGAAGCAGCTGAATGTATTTTGGGGTGCAATTCCACATATGCCCATGGCCTGTGTGAGCAATATATCATTTAGTGACAACTTTTTGTAATTTTTTTTTTTTTTTGCCATTATTCAATCACTTGGGATAAAAAAAATAAATATTCAATGGGCTCAACATGCCTCTCAGCAATTTCCTTGGGGTGTCTACTTTCCAAAATGGGGTCATTTGGGGGGGTTTGTACTGCCCTGCCATTTTAGCACCTCAAGAAATGACATAGGCAGTCATAAACTAAAAGCTGTGTAAATTCCAGAAAATGTACCCTAGTTTGTAGACGCTATAACTTTTGCGCAAACCAATAAATATACGCTTAGTGACATTTTTTTTACCAAAGACATGTGGCAAATACATTTTGGCCTAAATGTATGACTAAAATTGAGTTTATTGGATTTTTTTTATAACAAAAATGAGAAAATATCATTTTTTTTCAAAACTTTTGGTCTTTTTCCGTTTATAGCGCAAAAAATAAAAACGGCAGAGGTGATCAAATACCATCAAAAGAAAGCTCTGTTTGTGTGAAGAAAAGGACGCAAATTTCGTTTGGGTACAGCATTGCATGACCGTGCAATTAGCAGTTAAAGTGACGCAGTGCCAAATTGTAAAAAATGCTCTGGTCAGGAAGGGGGTAAATCCTTCCGGGGCTGAAGTGGTTAAAGAAGAAAATCTAATACTACAGTCCCACATTGAGGACCAAGAAAATAGGGACCGTCGTTCCAACTTGAGAATCAGAGGGATTCCTGAAACTATTGTGGATATCCAAGCCTCCATGTTAGCACTCTTTCAGGAATTACAACCAGGAATACCTGTTGAGAGGTTAGAAATGGATAGAGCACACAGGGCCTTAGCTCCACGTTAGCCTAACGGTCCCCCCAGGGACATAATGGTTAAGCTACATTATTATCGCAGCAAGGAACAATTACTTGCCGCAGCCAGAGGGAAGGACTCACTTAATTTTCAGGGTCACACTTATCAACTCTTTGCAGATCTATCCCCTCTGACTATAGCTGAGACATGCACTCAAACCCCAGCTATTAATACTTCAACGCAATTAAATTATTATTATTATTATTATACAGGATTTATATAGCGCCGACAGTTTACGCAGCGCTTTACAACATTAGGGCAGACAATACAAGTACAATACAATTCAATACAGGAGGAATCAGAGGGCCCTGCTCGTTAGAGCTTACAATCTAGGAGGGAGGGTCAAGTTATACAAAAGGGTAATAGCTGTGGGGGATGAGCTAATGGAGAAAATAGTGCAGTTATTAGATGGAGGCAGGATAGGCTTCTCTGAAGAGGAAAGTTTTCAGGGATCGCCTAAAAGTGGATACATTTGGAGACAGTCTGACAGATTGGGGTAGGGAATTCCAGAGGATGGGTGAGGCTCGGGAGAAGTCCCGGAGGCGGATATGGGAGGAGGTGATGAGGGAGCTAGAGAGCAGGTCTTGGGAGGAACGGAGATGGCGATTAGGTTGGTATTTTGAGACTAGGTTAGTGATGTAGCTGGGGGCAGAGTTGTGGATGGCTTTGTAACTTACTGTTAGTATTTTGAATTTAATTTGTTGGGCGAGTGGCAGCCAATGGAGGGATTGGCAGAGAGGGGTAGCAGACACTGAGCGGTTTGTAAGGTGGATAAGTCTGGCAGCAGCATTCATGATGGACTGCAGGGGGGATAGTCTGTTTAAAGGTAAGCCAATGAGGAGTGAGTTGCAGTAGTCAAGGCGAGAGATAACCAGGGAGTGAATCAGGAGCTTTGTGGTTTCATTGGTTAGAAAGGGACGTAGTTTAGAGATGTTGTGGAGGTTGAGGCGGCAAGCTTTGGAGAGTGATTGGATGTGGGGCTGAAAGGAGAGTTCAGAATCCAGGATAACACCTAGCACCCTGACATGTGGGGACGGGTGGATGGTTGTGCCATTGCTCTTGACAGAGAAGTCAAGGGAAGAGGCACGTGGGGGAGGAAATATTATAAGCTCAGTTTTGGACAAGTTGAGTTTGAGGAAGTGGTGTGACATCCATACAGATATGTCGGTTAGTAAGTTAGTGATGCGTGAAGAGACTGATGGAGTGAGTTGAGGGGTGGAGAGATAGATTTGCGTGTCATCAGCATAGAAATGATATTGAAAGCCATGAGAGGCTATCAGCTGACCCAGGGAAGAGGTGTAGATTGAAAATAAAAGAGGTCCAAGAACAGAACCTTGGGGGACCCCGACAGAGAAGGGAAGAGGAGTGGAGGAAGTAGAATTGTAAGTGACACTGAAGGTGCGTTGGGATAGGTAGGATGAGAGCCACTGAAGAGCGCAGTCACGGAGACCGAGGGAGTAAAGTTTTTTGAGGAGGAGGGGGTGGTCAACCGTGTCAAAGGCAGCTGAAAGATCCAGAAGTAGGAGTACAGAATAGTGTCCATTGGTTTTTGCAGTTAGTAGGTCATTTGTGAGTTTTAAAAGAGCAGTTTCTGTGGAGTGTTGAGGGCGGAATCCAGATTGAAGGGGATCAAGAAGGTTGTTTTTAATGAGGTGGTCACTCAGTTGGTTGTAAACCAGGCATTCAAGGAGTTTAGAGGAAAAGGGGAGCAAGGAGATAGGGCGTAGGTTGTTAAGATTGGTAGGGTCCAAGGACGGCTTTTTGAGTATGGGGGTGACCAGTGCATGTTTTAGAGCGTCGGGGAAGATGCCAGAGGTGAGGGAGAGATTGAAGATGTGGGTTAGAGAGTGTAGGATGGGGTCAGAGGGTGACCGTAGCATTTGAGAGGGAATAGGGTCCAGGGGACAGGTGGTTAGGTGGGCGATAGAAAGGAGTTTAGCAACTTCATCTGTAGTAGCAGATTTGAATAGGGGGAGTGTCAGTTGTACCTGTTGACATGGGGTCTTAGCTGGGGGAGATACCTGTAGAATGGAGATTTCATCACGGATTGTATCAATCTTGTTTTTGAAGTGATTAGCAATCTCCTGGGCAGTGAGTGAGTCAGTGGGTGGAGGCGGTGGAGGACAAAGTAGAGAGTTGAAGGTAGAGAAGAGTTTAGGGGGATTGGATGAGAAGGTGTTAATAAGAGTTGTAAAATAGGTTTGCTTGGAAGTGTGGAGGAAAGAATAGTATTTTTGGAGGGCAGATTTGTATTGATTGAAGTCTTTGAGAGACTTAGTCTTGTGCCACAGACGCTCAAGAGCACGACTACGTTTTTTTAGACTTTTGGTGTCATCTGTTTGCCAGGGTTGTAGGGGTCGAGGCCTGATTCTGCGTGTAGTGAGGGGAGCGAGCTTGTCCAGGGTGGTGGACAGAGATTTATTGTAGATGGATGTGGCTTGGTTGGGGCAGGACAGGGGAGAGATTTTGTCATACAGGTGGTCAGTAGCAGAATAGAGGAGAGAGGAGTTGAAGTTGCGAAAGTTTCTACGGGTGATGGTTAGGCGATTGGAGGGAAAGGTGGTGGAAGACAGGGGGAGAGAGAAACTAATAGGATGGTGGTCGGAGAGAGGAAAAGGATTGTTTGAGAAGTTGCATGGAGTGCATAGGTAGGAGAATACAAGGTCAAGGGTATTGCCATCAGAGTGAGTAGAAGCCTGAACCCATTGCTTCAGGTCAAATGAAGAGGTTAGACTAAGAAGTTTAGAAGTAGCAGGAGTGTTTGTATTAGCAGGGATGTTGAAATCACCGACAAGGATTGTTGGAATATCCGAATATCCGAAAATTGCATATAATTGGGGTTTTCCATTTTCTCTCCACTTCACTCACCTTGAAACTAAATACACTTGACAAACCCCTGCTGAACTACAGTCAACCTTAATAGAAATGGGCTTTGTGGATCGAGCCTCTCATTCCCCTTCACAGCAAAAGATGACAGACTCTGGTTCTTCTATCTCTACACGGCAAAAATTACATAAGCGTTAACACTATGATAATTCATCCCCAACCAATGAAGTTTTTTGTGTTTGCCCTCACTATACCGCCATTTACATCAATTGGTATACACCTTTAATAACAATGCTACTTTTTCTGGCCTAGATACTTATCCTGACTTGACCTAATATTGTGATCCTTTACCAGGAACTTATCCAGGACCTTTTGCCCCTTTTTTTAATTTTAATTTTATTTTTATTTTATTTTTTTGTGTGTTTTATGTGTTTGATTTTAATTATTCTTGTAATTTATCCATAATCATTTGTTAGGTCTTCTCAGGTTGGTGAGATGCATTGCTATTTCATGCCTGTTCTCTGTATGCAGAGTCTCTGCATGAATAAGAATCAATAAGCCTTTGGGTTTATTGATACAAGTATATTTTTCTTTCTATACACCTGTTGCCCATTAGATCTCGTTAACCCTCATAATCTAAAAATTTAGTAATCCTAACAGCTTAAGATGCTTTTGTCTTTGTTTTTTTTTTTTTGTTTTTTTTTGTCTTATTATTTAAATTTTTCTTTTACCTAACAGATGTTTTACATTTTTGGTCAAATCTAGCTAAATCAAATTTGTTTTAATATATCTATAATTGAGATTGTATTTGCATTCATATTTTTTTTACACGGTTTGTGGTTCTCTGGTAATGTCCGGCCTTTGGGAGTGTGTTGCTGCCCCCTTTACCACCCTCAGTCTCCTGATACCGTTATGCAGGATTCTGATGGAGGCCCTGGAACCGCTCGGGGGGCCATTTCACGTACCCCTGAGTTGTTCTCATACCCTATTGTTCAGATACTATATATATATTTTTTTTATTCCCATTAGGGTTGATCAATTGTATTCTGTGTTTTTTTTGTTCCTATTTTCCTCCCTTTCTTCTTCCTCTCCCCTGGTGGTAGTTGCGTCTCTCGTCTCAGAATTAGGTTTTTCTGACATGATACTTGTCTTGTATATGTTATGGCACCCCTAAATATTATATTTTTAAACGTACAAGGCTTCAACATTCCACATAAATGTACTAAAGCTATGCTCTTTTTCTCAGCCCAAAAACATATTATGTGTTTACAGGAAACCCATTTTACTGACAAGACTTCTCCTAAATTTCTATCTGCCTCCTATCTTCAATTTTTCACAGCTTCAGCCACAGTCAAGCAACGAGGTACATTGATTGGTTTCCATCGTAATGTTCCATTTACTCTTACCTCACAATTGAAAGATCCTGAGGGCAGATATCTTCTACTCACAGGTTATATTTTAGATATGGCAATTACGATTGTATCTTATTATGCCCTTAATAAACGCCCAGTGGCTTTTTTGTCATACCTTTTCCAGGTTGTAGAAGTGCATACATTTGGAACAGCAATCTTATGTGGAGATTCAAATGCGACTATTTTCCCTTTTCTTGACAAATCCCCTTTAGTCTCACTCGATACCTCCAATAAGCTCACATTCCAACATTTACTTACCACATATAAATTGGTAGATACATGGCGTGAACTTAACCCAACTAGTAGACGCTTCACATATTATTCTTATCCACATAATTCCTTTTTGCGCATAGACCACATTTTTGTCCTATCTAATATGATCCCGGAGATACTCTCCTCTAAAATCATTCCCTCCCCTTGGACGGATCATTGTGCAGTCTATACCACCATAGCCTCTCTAATACCCAGGTCACAGGATACAACTTGGCATATGAATGATACTACGTTAACCCATCCTTCTCATCTTTTAGAGATTGAAAAGGCACTCACGGAATATTTTTTGGTTAATGACACAGCAGATGTTTCTGATCTTACTGTATGGGAAGCTCACAAAACTGTAATTCAGGGTAAATTAATACAACAGGCTTCAGCCATTAAAAGAACAAGAAAGGTCTTATTTGCTAAGCTGGATGCTAAATTTAACGCATGTCATTTGGCTTTCCAATCCTCCCCGACTGCTACCAATAATGCAAAACTAGATAAAGCTTGTCTTGACCTAGGCCTTTTTCTAACAGACTTAGCGGAAAGACTTATGCGTAAGTCAGCATAAACAATACCTTAAAGCTAATAAACCTGATACCTATATGGCACATAGTTTTAAAGTGATAAAATATGCTCAGACACCAATAAGATTAAAGATGTCATGAGATGCATATACTAGTAACCCTGTTACAATACTTGAGGTGTTCCGTTCTAATTTAGCTAAACTTTATTCTCACATCTCAGATTTTGATCAGACAAAAGCAGGTACCCTGTTTGCTTCTATCAATCTTCCCACTATAGACAATAAACAGCTCGCCCATCTCGAGAGTCCCATTACAGAATTAGAAGTTCAAAATGTCATAAAAACTTTAAAACCTCATAAACGACCAGGCCCGGATGGGTTTTCAGCATCTTATTATAAATTGTTTGCTCCCATACTGACACCTATATTAACCATAGCTTTCAATTCTATACTTAATGGGCACACATTTAGAATGGAAACATTGACCTCCATAATAACTATGCTCCCTAAACCCAGATCAGACTCCATCTCTTGGACCAATTTCCGTCCTATATCTCTACTAAATTTGGACATGAAACTTTTAGCTAAAATTATAGTCTTAATCCCATTATAGGCCGCCTAATCCATCGCGATCAAACAGGATTCATGCCCACACGACAAGCGGGATATAATATTCGACGGGCCCGCTTATTCACTCATGCTGCTAAAAATAGACACATCCCAACCTGCCTCCTTTCTTTAGATGTCAGGAAGGCATTTGACTCTGCCATATATGCAATATATTTTGCATAAATGGGGTTTTGGGAATCATTTTTTTTTACCTAGATCTCCTCTCTATATGATAATCCACGGGCATATGTTAAATATGCTGGCTACAAATCAGCAATGATACACATTAGGAAAGGTACGAGGCAAGGTTGTCCCCTCTCCCCATTGATTTTTACCCTTCTCATAGAACCCTTGGCACTATTAATTAGAGCAAACCCTGATATTAAAGGTATTGAGTTGGGAGGATTACAGCATAAGATCTGTCTATTTGCAGATGATGTTTTAATTTTCCTAACTCATCCACATGTTTCTGCTCCAAATTTACTAGACTTACTAGATAAATTTGCTCATATTTCTGGTCTGTTTGTTAACCCTACAAAATCTAATGCACTTAATATTTCTTTAACACACTCTGAACTAATGCAAGCTAAATCTTCTTTACCTTTTAACTGGGTATCTCACCAACTTTTATATTTAGGAGTCCAAATAACAAACTCCTTGACAGATCTCTTTGCAGAAAACTACCTTCTATTATTGAAACAAATCACCGGACTAATGAAACAGTGGTCTTCTCTCCCCTTGTCGTAGTTAGGACGAATTAATTCTATAAAGACTGACAATATTACCGCAATTTCTGTATTTATTTACAGTACTTCCTTTTTCAATGCCATCATATTTCTTAAGACTAGTACAAAGAAGGGTTATGTCATTTATATGGGGACCTACTAAACCCTGAATACCTCTTGCAACACTTTATCTTCCTAAAAATAAAGGGGGGCTGGGCGTGCCGAATTTTTCTTCCTATTATTACGCGACTCAATTATCACAGCTTCCTAAGTATCATGCTACTAGAGAAATCCCTTATGGGTGGCTGTCGAATCCATTGACAGTGACCCCATTTCTGTGGCTAATCTGCTATGGCTTCAACCCAAAGATAGAGCCCGCCTTTCCAATCCCATTACTAAACATCCCTTGGCTATATGGGACAAGTTTAAAATTTCTCATAATCTTCAATCACCACATAATCCCCTCCTTTCTTTCCTCAAGAATCCAGCTTTCTACCCTGCCTGGAAATTCCCAAACTCTTTTGCAGCATGGTCAACTGCGAATTTGACCCAGCTACACAAATTGACATCTTCCACTGATTTTCATATATTCCCTACACTTTGTGAAACTTTTGGGCTTCCTAGGACTGAATCTTTTCGTTATTTGCAAATGAAGAATTTTTATACACCTCTCATTAGTACAGGTTCAATTCTTAACCAAATGTCACAATTGGAACGTATTTGCATGAGTGACCCACATATTAGAGGACTGATTTCACTCCTATATCAACATCTCACCGCTATACCTAACGACTCATTTCCTTCATATGTTGCTAAATGGCTGCATAATTTGAATCATGCAACATTTGACGAAGATGACTGGTCCAATATTTGGTTGGCCACCAAAACATCTTCCCCAAATTGTTATACATTAGAAACCAATTTCAAAGTTATGGCACGTTGGTATTTGGTACCAGCAAGGATTGCAAAATTTATCCCAGCATACCCAGAAAATTGTTTTCGAGGATGTTCCTCACCAGGTACGCATTTCCATATTTGGTGGCAATGTCTGGTAACCCAAGATTTCTGGGGAAAGATATTTGATATGATTTCTAAAGCCTTGGAAATCTCTATACTCCCAGACCCAGCTGTGGCCCTCCTAATTCTTAAACCAGCTGCACTTGCTCATACTCAATTTCAAGTTCTCATTAATCTTACAACCACAGCCAAACAACCTATAGCCAAGGCTTGGAAATCTCCCACCTTAATTGTGTCTGAAGCCAAACATAGGATGTTGAAGGCCCTTCTATTTGCCAAAATGACGGCCATAGAAAATGATAATATCGGTAAATTCAACAAAATTTGGAAACCTTGGGTTAAACATTTTTGGCCCATGGCTTTGATTATTCATTGTTGTTGCCACAATAATTCATATATATATATATATATATATATATATATATATATATATATATATATATATATATTTTTTTTTTTTTTTTTATTAATGATATGCATTTTTTGGGTGTGGGCCTCATTACCACCATGGAAGACCCTTCCTTCTCTTTATTTCTTCCTTCTTTCTCTCTTCTTCTTCCTATCTTTTCTTGTGCCGATGGATAAGGGAATCTCTCTTGTTACACATATGGTTTTATATTTTGAAATTGACAAGCACTGTCTTTTTTTATTTTCTCTGATATTTCTCTTAATTCTTATATTTTTGATCTAATATAAATGGCATGTGTAATCTATGATTGGAATACCTAGACCCCTTATGTCTTTTGCAATATTTAAAATGATTTTGGTGTAAGTATTCCTGATTTATACAGCTTTGCCCCCACCCATCCACAGTTTGTGCCCATTAGGGGTGGATGGGTGGTCTGGAGGCATGTTTCATTAAATACACCAACGTTTTTGGGGGTTCTAATGTTGGCTATTTAAGTGAATCTATATTATTATAAGTTTTATTTTCAGATATAATTCCTGTTGAACATACAGTGACTTATATACTAATTTTTTATTATTCATGGTTTGACTGTTTCCCATGTATAAGCCAACAGATTGTTATGTATATCTCATGTAAACCTTAATAAAAATATTGAATGAGAAAAAAAATGTGACTGAACTGAACAAAATAAAAAGAAACAGCTGCACTGATTGTTAGATAACATTGATAGTAGTGCACTGGCATTGTTTTTTAAGCAATCTACAGTCAGTTTTAGCTTTATTTAGTTGCTTTATTATGACATCTACCTGGCTTATTCTTGTAGAATGTAAATCTGATTAAAAAAAAATATGTTTTTTGTAGAGATCTTAGTAAAAATAAAATGTCTGAGATAATATGGTACACAAGGCTGGTGCAAGGATTTTTGACACTCTAGGTGAAACCTAATTTTGCTGCCCCCTTGGCTCCACCCCTGACTCCACCCCTTTGCCCTGCAGTGCCTATGGCTGGTGGCTGTTTCTGTACCCCAGGCGGCTATGGCTGGCGGCTGCTGCTGTCCTCCAGGCAGCTATGGCTGGCGGTTGCAAATGGCTGCCCTCAAGGGCAGATACTGCTGGCTGATACTAGTGGCGGGTATCCCTGGTGGCTGCTGTCCAAGATTGCGGATTCCCAACCCGCCATCCCCAAGCATTTGTGTAACAGGAGGCGGCGCTAGAGGAAGCATGCGGCTGCATGCTTCCTGTATCGGGCCGGCTCCTGTCACAGGCAGAGTACATTTGATATCACTCTGCCAGTGACAGGACCCGGCGCTATACAGGAAGCATTGGCTCTGCTTCCTCTAGTGCCAGCTCTGTTCTTCACACTGAGGCTTTGGGATGGTGGGTTGGGAACCCGCAATCTGGGCTTACCGACCCACCATCCCAGAGCAGGGGGTGGCGCAGGCCACATCAGAGGGTACCACGGGCCACATGTGACCCACAGCCCAGCAGTAGGGCACCCCTGCTGTAAGGGATGCATTGTGTGTTTCTGTGTGGAGGACTCCACTCCTCAGCAGCTGGGCACAGATGACAGCTGGAAAGGTCATACTGTGCATGGAAGAGGCCCCTGAAGGAGAAGAATAGGCCCTGGCAGCATTATATATCACCCATCCATATGGAGCAATGTATGGACAGACATCCTATACCAGTGAAGGAGGGAGAGGGGGAGAGGGGAAGAGGGAGAGGGGAAAAGCATGAGGAGGTTGGAGGGGAGAGGGGAGAGAGGAGGGGACCCTTACATCCAGGCCATGTGCTCGGTACGATCATGACATCACACATGTGAGGAGTCTGAGGACAGATCAGTCTATAAACTATAAAGTAATACAATGTCAGTGTTCTTCAAGTTCGCTCACCGGGGCTCTGCTCTGCATCTGATGACTCTGCCAGGCACCAACCCTGCCTCGGTGCCTCCAGGCTCCAGCTGTCACCCCTCACCAGACACCGACCCCAGAGCACCCACTACTCCGATCGGCCATAGCATGTCTTCAAGTGAGTGACACTGCCATTGTACAGGACGGGCGACAAAACACCAGGAGGGAAAGCTGGCCTCTATGAATGATGGTGACATGGGGAGGGGCAGAATCAGGGGTCACAAGACTAAACTCGGTAAAGGAATCACAGTTACTGAATCATGTATTGGCAGAGGCAGAGCTGGCTGTACTGGGACAATCACCAGAAAGACTCAGAGAGGGACAGACAGGTCACTGATCTGATCATAGAGGCGCGCAGCGGCAGGGGATATTTGCTTCCATTTTGTCGGGAGACTCGGGACCAGATGGCTTGCACCCGACGGTGCTTAAAAAAAAAGAGGGGGGAGGGTGGGACTTTAGATGAGGTGCGTGGGGTAGAGCCAGGCAAAACCATATACATATGTAAAAAATTATATTCTTTTTTAAACCAAAAATATGGCATGGATCAACCCATATAAATTCATAATAGCACATTGGCATATAAAATACAAAGTATCAACATACATATTGAGGATAGTATCCAACATGACACACAAAGTAAATATTGTACATCACAGTCCCCCAAATGGAGTAGACATAACATTATATCAAAAAAACAAAAAGAACCGAATAAATATATAATATCCGTGTAAGATATGCAATCCCAAATAATGAATAGATAATGAGACTAAATTAGTGCCAATATTTCCATGAAAATATAAAAAAAACACATTGATAAATGTACAAATAAAGTGCTTTTGTGCTAGTGAAAACCTAATTTAAATATATGCATTTGAAAAATAAAAATAAATAATCCCAACAATTAAAGTACAAAATAAAGTGCTTCTGTGCTTCTGTGCTAGTGAAACCAATTTTTGATAATTTCCACTTTTCAAAGGTGATCATAGCATGCGTGTCTTATTGTGGCTGCACTCACCGGAATTTCCCCCCCCCCTTCCTGGGGTGTGGAGCATTCACAGTATCTGCCACTGTGTAGCACTTTGGAGGCTGGATGTTCCCTGATATAATGGCAGTTTCCACTCTTGTCTCATATACCATAAAAGCATAGAGGAAAAAAAAATTCAAATAGTGTAATATTGTTTCAACTAATTTATTGCTTCAAAAGCATAAGAAAGGTACTCACATTCAGTGAAAAACATTAAAGCATTGGAGCGTCCACATGACGTCTTAGTGATGAAACACGTAAGGCGGGGTCAACACACGCTCCTCCATCACTTCCGGTCACCGGTTTTTGTGTGAGCAACAAATGTTTTTGTGTCAGCAACAAATGCTTTAATGTTTTTCACTGAATGTGAGTACCTTTCTTATGCTTTTGAAGCAATAAATTAGTTGAAACAATATTACACGAGAGGGCAGGAGGCGGAGCCTAGCAGAGCAGACATGCATTGTTAGAGCTCCACACCGCTGAGGAGAGAAGAGAAGGACAAAGCGGAGCCTGCAGGCTCAAAAGGTATCCATTTGAACCTTTTTGCCCCAGGGAACAAACTGTGAAAGTTTGGGCAGGAAATATGGTACTGGGAGGAAACCGTGGCAGAAATAAAAATCACCTCACAAAGAGCTCACAGGCACTCACTGCAGCTGAAGCAGCTCCAGTCACCTCACAAAATACAGCATCAGGGCGCTCTCACAGGCAGAAAATGTCACAGCAAGACTCTCCATTTGAGTCAGATACAGAACAAATCCTCTCACAAACTTCTCCACAAGCCTCCTCAGTATCCCCAGTAATATTATTACAATTTGAAAAGATGCTTCATAAGGCTTTAAAACAAACCTCAGACCAAATAACAAAAAGCCTAACCAAAGAAATAAGAGAGCTGGGAAACCGCACCGCAGCCTTAGAAATAAAAATGGATGAAATTGAAATTACAACCCAAGAAAATATAACAGAATTGGAACAATTAAAAAAAGAGAATTTAATACTTCAAACTAAGCTCGAAGATTACGAAAATAGAGCCAGACGTTCAAACTTGCGCATAAGGGGAATACCTGAAACTGTGACAGACCTGCAATCTACTATTACTGCTCTATTACAAGAACTAAAGCCAGATATCCCTAATGAACGTTTAGAACTGGACAGAGTACACAGAGCCCTCACAGCCAAAAAGAAAGATGGACCCCCACGTGATATAATCACAAAATTTCATTATTACAGAACGAAAGAACAAATACTAATTGCTGCAAGAGAAAAAAAGGAACTTAATTTTCAAGGACACAATTATCAAATTTTTGCTGACCTATCCCAACTTACTATTACTAAAAGACGATCCATGAAACCCCAACTAATGGAACTGCAACGCCACAACATTATGTATCAATGGGGCTTCCCCTTTTCAGTCAGATTTAACTACCAAGGTACAATTTACAGAAGCAGATCAGCAGATGAACTACAACAAACCCTTTTAAAATTAAATCTGACAGAACCCACAAGCAGCAACACTCCCACACGCAGAAGAATAGCGTCATCTTCACCTTCAGGCAGCACCCAGAAAATTTCAGAACAAAATGGGAATCATCATTCTCACAAAAGAGGCCGTTATGCCACATCATCCATGGACCAAGAAGATTCAATGGACTGACATCCTAATTCCTGATATCTCTTCATATATTATACTAAGAGATGGTTCTCTATAAAAAACCTATATTTATAACTGAATGTAACTGCATTCTGATAGTCACACACTGTGTGGGATCATGTTACATTCCAGTTATATTTCTTATTACTTCTGATTCATATAGCCTTAGAATATATAAGTGAAATAAGGAAATTCTTGTTCAGTTATATATTATCAGGTAATAACAATAGATTTATTACTTTTTAGGACAAATATGTTCAATAATCCAGAAGTAATGGAAGCTTTTTCTTTCTTTTCTTAAAACAAATATATTATTACCTAACTAGTTCCTAGAATTATGTTTTTGTTTATTCTAATCTGAAGCAATACAACCTCAATTTTATGAATTAACATATCTAAACAGTTACATATGAATAAAATATGTAATTGTTTACTCTTAAAGGGTTAAAATCCCAAAATAATTCAAACTATCTTCATCAATACCAAAGTTATTAACAGTACCTTTCTAACTGAATTATTTAGCCTAGGGCAAGACTAACCATATACAACCACCCTGGAATAAATAATTTCAACAAAAACTATATTCTGCACTCCAATTAATGAAACATCATTTTGATGTCTTTTGACATAGCACTTCTCTCCTGTAAGCGGAAGATCCGTGTACCCCCATTAGCCCTCCTCATTCTCCCAACCAAATTATGTGGGAGTGTGACGAAGGCACTTATTCCCCTGAGAGAGATATTTATTCTCTTTCACGGGTAAATTGTGATTACTTGCAAAAAATAATTTATACAATGTATCATCTAATCTCATATGTTTTTTGTTTACTCTTTACTCCAGAATTCACTGGTTTCTTTTCTATCTATTCATCTCTTCAGTCCACACAGGTTGATCTGCGCAGTCAGCTCTGCATAACAAAAAGTAAGTCAAAACTATTTGATCTATTGCCATGGCACCACTGAATATACTTTCCCTGAATGTTCAGGGAATAAATGTCCCTCAAAAAAGGACCAAAGCCTTCCGTACTTTCCATAACAAGAAGGCTCACATAGTATGCCTCCAAGAAACACACTTCACCAAAGATTCTACTCCAAAATATATTTCTCCTTTTTATCAACAAATTTACACGGCTTCTGCCTGTACCAAGCAAAGGGGAACTCTAATTGCATTTCACCGATCCACACCATTCACCTTATCATCAGAAATTAAAGACCCAGAAGGTAGATACCTGATACTCATGGGTTATATAATGGATACAGCAATCACGGTAATTTCCTACTACGCTCCTAACAAACAACCTACACCATTCCTCTCACATATATTACAAGTGATTAATACACACAAAATAGGAACAGTGATAATGTGTGGGGATTCGAACCAGGTCCTCCTCCCATTTCTAGATAAATCACCTTTTACACCATCCAAAATAACCTCTAGATTACCTTTTTCTCAACTTCTTTCCAAATACAATCTGGTAGATTCATGGAGAGAAAGTAACCCAATGAAAAAGAAATTCACTTATTTCTCGCACCCTCATCAAACCTTCACCAGAATAGATCATATTTTTCTAACAATAGGAATGATACCAGAAATTATTGCATCAGATATAATTCCGATTCCGTGGTCTGACCATAATGCAGTATACACCACTATAGCCTCAGCCATACCAAAAGCGCATGACCCAACGTGGTACTTACCGGACATAATGCTCAAACACCCACTACATCAGATGGCCATTGAACAAGCTTTAAAGGAATACATATCAATTAATAATACAACAGACATCTCCCCAATAACACTGTGGGAAGCTCATAAGCCTGTCTTGCGTGGTACAATACAAAGACAAATGGCACTATTTAAACGGGAACGCAAAAATCTAGCAAAAAAACTAGAGCTCAATTTTAATGCAGCCTACATATCATTTCAAGATAATCCATCTCAGAGTACAAAATCTCATCTGGAAAAATCTAGATTGGAATACGATCTATTTCTCACTGAGTCAGTTGATAAATCCCTCAAACGCTCCAAACACAATTTCTACATGAATACAAACAAACCAGGTACATATTTGGCTCGGGCCTTAAATTCAACTAACAAATCTTTCAAACCAATACGTTTGAAATTATCAAAAAATGTTTACACTTGTAATCCAGTTAAAATAGTCCATAAATTTCACTCACATCTCGCAACTTTATACAAGACAAACAATGAATTTAATCCTACAGAAGCTGAATCCTTCTTCTCAAAAATAACCTTACCTGAGTTATCTCAGAATCAAAAAAGCAGTTTGGATGAGCCTATAACTATAGATGAAGTTGCTAACGCCATAAAAGACCTAAAACTTAACAAAAGACCAGGCCCAGACGGCTACTCGGCTTTATACTATAAAACATTCTCAGAAATACTCTCTCCCATTCTCACTGAAACTTTTAACAAACTTCTAGATGGACATTCTTTTCGGCAAGAAACACTAATGGCAATTGTTTGTATGATCCCAAAACCCCTTTCTGATGATACTTCCTGTGTGAATTATCGGCCTATCTCTCTGTTAAACCTCGATATTAAATTATTAGCAAAAATAATAGCAAAACGCCTCAATAGCATTATAGGAAAATGAATACATAGAGATCAAGTAGGCTTCATGCCAAATAGACAGGCAGGCGATAATATACGCAGGGCAGTGTTATTGGCACATATTGCTAAAAAACGGAAAATCCCTTTATGTTTTCTATCTCTCGATATTAAGAGGGCATTTGACACAGTATCCTGGCAATATATGCAATATTCATTACAAAAATGGGGTTTTGGACCCCACTTTTTAACATGGATCAAAGCATTATATAATAAACCCAAAGCCTATATAAAATATGCTGGATACAAATCTGAAGCCTTTAATATCGAAAGAGGTACCCGACAGGGTTGCCCATTATCTCCCTTATTATTTGCCCTTATACTCGAACCCATGGCCCAATACATCAGAACAAACCAAACTATAACTGGCATTGAAGTAGGAGGTATTACACACAAATTATGTATATTTGCAGACGATATATTACTTTTTCTATCATCACCACAGGTCTCTGGTCCTAACTTAATACCAGCTCTTGATGGATTTGCAGCCCTATCCGGCCTTATGATTAATCCTAAGAAATGCCTAGTGCTTAATTTTTCACTCACAAACATGGAATTGATCCCGGCTAGGGCTGCACTCCCATTCACATGGGCAGAAAAATCAATCCCATATCTTGGAATTCATTTAACAGCATCTCATTCTGACTTATTCTCAACCAATTATCCTCCTGTATTAAGACAGATCACAAATCTAATAAAACAATGGTCGCAACTTCCTTTATCCTGGATAGGGAAGATTAATGCAATCAAAATGACTATTCTACCCAAATTGCTTTATCTATTCAGAGTCCTCCCTATTCCAATTCCTTTCTATTTTTTGAGAATAGTACAAAAAAGAGCAACTTCGTTTATATGGGGATCTTCTAAACCACGTATACCTATACACACACTACATCTTCCCAAAAATAAAGGAGGCCTGGGATACCCTAATTTTACTAACTACTACAGAGCAGCACATTTGGCCAGTCTGTCCAAATACCATGCAAAACAGGAAATCCCATTATGGGTATTTATAGAGGCTTCAGAAAATGACCCTCTATTAATATCAAATTTATTATGGCTTGATCCTAAAGACCGCTTTAAAATTCATAATCCCATAACTAAACACTTCTTATCTCTCTGAGATAAACTAAAAACCAAATATCAGTTACAATCTCCACACAATCCTCTCCTTTCTTTTATCAGAAATCCGGCCTTTTATCCGGCATGGATCTACCCAAATTCTTTTAAAGCTTGGACAACATCAGGCATTCAGACACTAAATGACTTCATAGCATCTAAATCATTCCTTTCATTCCCATCGCTTAGAGAAAAATATGATCTACCAAACTCTGAGATATTTAGATATCTCCAAATCAAAAATTTCTATACACCATTCCTAAAGGGGGATACACCATTATCCCAATTATCCATTTTTGAATCAATCTGTACAAAAGATCCATTTGCTAAAGGTACAATTTCATCACTTTATAATCAATTATATGGAGTAGCAAATCTTAATAGACCCTCTTACGTTCAGAGGTGGGAGGAGGACCTGGGACGAACTTTAGAAGACACGGACTGGTCTAATATATGGCTCACATCTAAGTCATCTTCACCCAACATCTTGGCACTGGAGACAAATTATAAAGTCCTAACTCGCTGGTACCTTGTACCCGCTAGAGTGGCAAAATATTCACCTAATACCTCAGCTCTTTGTTATCGAGGATGCCCAGAAATAGGCACATATTTACACATATGGTGGACGTGTCCAGTAATCCAAACCTTCTGGAAGGAAGTCTTCGTGATTGCATCTAAAATATTTAAAAAAATAATACAACCAGATCCATATTTAACTTTACTTAATCTAAAACCGGAATGGTTAACACTCTCTCAATTCAAACTTATGATCCAACTAATAACGGCTGCAAAACAAACAGTGGCCAAGGCATGGAAATCTCCTACATTGGTACTAGCAGAAACAATTCACAGAATGAATAATACAATGTCCCATGCTAAGATGGTAGCCATCGATCAAAATCAAATTCCAAAATTTGAAAAACTTTGGCATCCTTGGATAAAACAACAGTTCCAGTCAAATTTCAATGACTCTGTCCTGTTGCCATGGTAACAGATTAAATGACTTACAGAGACACCCATTCTAAGGCTTCAAAGAGAACTAAAAAGAATAATAAACTGACGAGCGGGACAACCTTGTGGACCATACCTCTACCTTTCAACCCTTTTTCTTCTTTCTCTTTCCTTTTCTCCACCTTACGATTAAAGCTCATTATCAGAATTTATTTGACCTATATACACTCTACTTGTAAACAATATGTATAGTAGGTATAAATCATTTAAATACCTACAAAAGTAACTAAGGAAATGATATATATCTTTAATTTAGGTTTACGTGAACCCAATGTTTAATATTTGAAATTTCATGATATTTACCTATATAAACCCTACTGTAAAACAATGAGCTTACTTTATAGATCCTTGTAAACTTACTTTATGTATCTTTAGGTATCTTTATAACATTGTATACTCAATAAACTTCTTTTGACAAGGAAACAATATTACACTATTTGGAATCCTTTTTCCTCTATGCTTTTATGGTATATGAGACAAGAGTGGAAACTGCCATTATATCGGGGAACATCCAGCCTCCAAAGTGCTACACAGTGGCAGATACTGTGAATGCTCCACACCCCAGGAGGGGGGGGGAATTCCGGTGAGTGCAGCCACAATAAGAGCATGGATAAGACACGCATGCTATGATCTCCTGTGAAAAGTGGAAATGATCAAATATTGGTTTCACCAGCACAGAAGCACTTTATTTTGTACATTCATTGTTGGGATTATTTATTTTTATTTTTCAAATGCATATATTTAAATTAGGTTTTCACTAGCACAAAAGCACTTTATTTGTACATGTATCAATGTGTTTTTTTTAAATATTTCCATGGAAGTATTGGCACTAATTTAGTCCCATTATCTATTCATTATTTGGGATTGCATATCTTACACGGATATTATATATTTACTTGGTTCTTTTTGTTTTTTTGTTTGGAATTAAGTTTTCCTTTTTCTTTAACACACATCTGAAGACATGTAGTATAATATGTTAATGCACCTTTATGCACATGCATGTATCAGTGCACAATCTTATTTATTCAATTGGATATATTTTTTTCACATTAGTAGTTCTTTGGCTTATTAAGGATAGGTGCATAATAGAACAGCGCCACATCTACTTTGTTTTCTTTTCATTTTAAGTACTCCACCTAGTGGTAGTAATTAGTAGAGGAAGCAGTTCTTTTAAGTAACCCTTTCTCTATTGGTACTTATTCCTTTTGTGCAGAATCATTTATATTTCCTATAACATTATATCAGGGTGTTAAAGCAATAAAACCATTTAGAATCATAAATATGAAATGGATGCATCAAAATAAGGTTGACGATGTTTCATGGACTTCTATCCACTCATCAGGAGCAAGTGCATCGATATACTTAAAAAGGGATAAAAATTGCCAATATAGTTTGATATAACCACAGACTGGGGGATGGAGGGATTAAGGATGATGATGAACAGATAAACGGCCATAACTGAAAGTACTCACATAAGAACTGATACTGAGACCATGCGATACCACCTGCCGGAGGTCAGCCAGATAAATATGTTCAGCGTGGGAGCTGAGGAAAGGACCCAAGCATGAACCAGGAGCACATACACAGTCCCCCAAAAAGTGTGTATGGAAAAATCTTGATGTAGCTTTGGATGGGGTTTCTATATTGTATACAATAAAGTAAGTGGATTGTTACCATATTGGTATAAATAAAAAGAAATGTCATATAGAATAAGCCCATCACCACAGTATAGAAGTATATTGTGGAGCATATCAACAAGGTGAACAGAATGAAAAAATAGGGTGTCCATATAGTGAGAATAGGGTAGAGGAGATGAAATTCCTGAAATCAGGAGAAAATAATGAAAGCTAGAGTAAGGAAATAGTAATAATGTTTGTTATAGAGGAATTGAAAATGTATCAAGAGCTTGCTATGTATTTACCCATGTAGGTCCTGATGGGATATGAACCAAAAATGGAGTGCAGCATGGGACTGCTCTTGAACCATACACACCTCCATCCCTAATCAGTATCAAAGAAAAAAGGGAATATGTGGGACTTTGAATGAGTTGCAAAGGGGGATATTGTGCCTCCATCCCTGGTTGCTATGCAAAAAAGAGGGGGGAGAGTGGGACTTTAGATGAGGTGCATGGGGTAGAGCAAATAAATATGAAATTGATCCATCAAAATAAGCTCGACGACGTTTCATGGACTTCTATCCACTCATCAGGAGCAAGTTCATCATCATCCTTAATCCCTCCACCCCCCAGTCTGTGGTTATATCAAACTATAACGGCGATTTTTATCCCCTTTTTAGTATATCGATGCACTTGCTCCTGATGAGTGAAATGAAGTCCATGAAACGTTGTCGAGCTTATTTTGATGCATCCATTTCATATTTATGATTCTAGATGGTTTTATTGCTTTACAACCCTGATATAATGTTATTTCTACTCCATTTGGGGGACTGTGATGTACAATATTTACTTTCTGTGTCATGTTGGTTACTATCCTCAATATGTATGTTGATACCTGATATTTTATATGCCAGTGTGCTAGTATGCATTTATATGGGTTGATCCATGCCCTATTTTGGTCTAATAAAGAATATAATTTTTTACTTATCTATATAGTTTTGTCTGTCTCTACCCCATGCACCTCATCTAAAGTCCCACCCTCCCCCCTCTTTTTTGCATAGCGACCAGGGATGGAGGCGCAATATCCCCCGTTGCGTCTCATTCAAAGTCCCACATATTCCATTTTTTCTTTGACAAGGGTAAAAAAGTAATTGCCAGACCATTGTTCCTCATTTTTACTGACAGTCTACTGACTGGAATAATACCAGCTGATTGGAGAAAAACCAATGTAGCACCAATATTTAAAAAGGGCCCAAAATACATCCCTGGGAATTACAGACCAGTTAGCCTAACATCAATAGTACGCAAGTTCTTGGAGGGGATAATAAGGGACTATATACATGATTTTAGTAATGAGAACGGTATCATTAGCAGTAATCAGCATGGATTCATGAAGAATCGTTTTTCCCAAAACAATCTATTAACCTTCTATGAGGAGGTGAGTTGCCATCTAGATAAAGGAAGGCCCGTAGATGTAGTGTATCTGGATTTTGAAAAAGCATTTGACACAGTTGCCCATAAACGTTTATTGTACAAAATAAAGTCCGTTGCCATGGACCAAAGGGTGAGTACATGGATTAAAAACTGGCTAGAAGGGTGATTTCCGAGGGTGGTGAACACGGACAATACTAAGCTAAGCATGGCAATAACTTCTCCGCAGGATGTGGAAACCTTGCACAAAGATCTGAACAAATTAAAGGGGTGGGCAACTACATGGCAAATGAGGTTTAATGTATAAAAATGTAAAATAATGCATTTGGGTGGCAAAAATATGAATGCAATCTATACACTGGGGGGAACCTCTGGGGGAATCTAGGATGGAAAAGGACCTGGGGGTCCTAGTAGATGATAGGCTCAGCAATGGCATGCAATGCCAAGCTGCTGCTAACAAAGCAAACAGAATATTGGCATGCATTAAAAAGGGGATTAACTCCAGAGACAAAATTATAATTCTCCTGCTCTACAAGACTCTGGTCTGACCGCACCTAGAGTATGCTGTCCAGTTCTGGGCAACAGTCCTCAGGAAGGATGTAATGGAAATGGAGCAAGTACAAAGAAGAGCAACAAAGCTAATAAAGTGTCTGGAGGAAAGGTTGCGAGCACTGAACTTATTCTCACTGGAGAGGAGACGCTTGAGAGGGGATATGGTTTCAATTTACAAATACCTTACTGGTGACCCCACAATAGGGGTAAAACTTTTTCGCAGAAGGGAGTTTAACAAGACAAGTGGCCACTCATTAAAATTAGAAAAAAAGAGATTTAAAGTTGAAAATGTTTTTGTTGGTAGTATAAACAGCATAACAATGACTGATATATCAAATAGAGTAAAGTGGCAGCGAGTGGGCCAAGTGGCTATCGCCTACAGCGGTGCTTGCACCATATAACATCATAAACATAGATGAGTGCAAATTATATCAAACAATGAATAATAAGGGAAGAGGAAGAAAAAGAAGGATAGGGAGAGAAAGGCATGGGAAAGGAGGGGGGAGGAGACAGGGAATCTGCTGGGATAGTATGGAGTAGAAAAAAACAGTAACTTGACTAGTGAGGACCATCATCACACATTAATAAATTCATGGCAAAGGTTGAACTGAGCTCGAGGGGGTGGGGAGAATGTCAGCCAGAGTATCGGATTAGGAGAAGCACAGCCAAACAGACCACAGAACTTTATGCTTATCATAGGTATTATTGTCAAGCGCCAGCATCTCCTCCATTCGCATAACGTCGTTCACTGTGGGGACCCACAATGACAATGGGGGAGTAGTGGTGGTTTTCCAATTAAGCTGGATAAGTTGCCGAGCCGCAGACAAGAAGAAACGGAGGAGACATTGTTTCTGGGAGGCTATGGAGCCCGGCAACATGGAGAGGAGGGTGATCTCTGATTCCTCATAGATAGCATTATACACCTGAAATACCTGAGTCCAGAAGGGTCGTATCCATTCACACTCCCACCAGACATGGAGGTAAGTACCCAAGGCTGCACCGCAATACCAGGAGGTGGCTGGGGTAGATGGGAAGATTTTGTGCAATGTAGAGTGGTCCCTGTACCATCTGGAAAGGATTTTGAAATTCTTCTCCTGCGAGTAACAGGAGATAGAGGATTTGTGTGCAAAGTGGAACGCAGTCTGCCAATCCGCTCTGGAAAGGTTTTTTCCCAGGTCTGCTGACCACATCCTAGTGTAAGGAGGTAGGTCATCCTGTGTGAGTGCTTGGATTAAGCCATAGAGGGAGGAAATTAGATGCTTGGGCATATCATGGAGGGAGCTCAAACGTTGAAATTCAGAAAGCGGACAATGTATTTGAGAGGAGAGAAATAGGTGTTTTACAAAGGAGGCCAAGTGTAGGGAAGTGAGCAGGAATGATCGGGGTCCCAAGTCCTGGGCAGATGACAGTATGGGCCTGGGGCCAGGAGGAGCGGTGGAATGAACCCAATGTAAGGACCTCGATGCCTTGGGGAAGGGCCAGATTGTCAAATAGGGAGGATAGGGGAGAGGGATCTGAGGAGAGGACCTCACATAGCCCCCTCTGATACCAGAGTGTGAGGACAGCGGTGGTTAGGGGCGAGGCGCAGGATAGGCTGGATAAGATATTTTTATAACCCCATAGGAGGGCATGTAAATCAACTGGAGCCAGATCCTGCTTGACCATGACAGAGGCTTTTTGAAAAGGGCGTGGGAACCACTCTAGGGCGTGCGCCATAAGAGTAGCTTTGTAGTATAAATCATAATCAGGGAGTCCCGTGCCTCCCTGTAGCTTCGGGTGAGCAGTTTGTACTTGACTCTAGATAGTCCTTGGTTCCAGATAAAGTGGATGGAGAGAGAACGTAGGGCAGAAAAAAATGGTTTAGGAATTAATATGGGTACAGTTTGGAAAAGGTACAGTAATGTGGGGAGAGTATCCATTTTAATGTTTTTAGTGTTTAATGGTGTTGATTCAGCCGAACCAGAGTAGGGCAGTGCCCCCCCAGGAAGCTAAGTCTTTAGGGAGATGGGAGAGGAGAAGGATGTAGTTCAGTGAAAAGAGGTTAGAAAGGTTGACAGGTATCCTTATGCCCAAGTAGAAGATGCCCTTGGTCTGCCATTGGAAGGAGTAGTTGGAGCGAAGTGAGGACATTGCGGGGGCACATAAGGAGATGTTGAGGACCTCTGTTTTGGAGATATTGAGCTTAAAGTTACTAAAAGAGCCGAAGCGCTTGAACTCAGAAAAGAGTGAGGGCAGGGTCATATGGGGTTGTCAGGCATATATCAACAGATCATCTGCGTAAAGGGACAGTTTATGGTGGTTGGAGGGCATTTGGACTCCTTGTATGGAGGCGTTCTGACAGATGGCACACACCAGGTGTTCAATTACAATGACAAATAAGAGCGGTGAAAGGGGGCAAACTTGGTGGGTACCATTCGATATGTTGAACGCCTCTGACGAGGTGCCATTTACCAGGACTGAGGCAGACGGCTGTGAGTAAAGAGACATCATTTTAGCGATGAAAGGGGAGCCAAGACCTATTTGTTCCAGGGAGAGGTGTAAAAAGTGCCAGTTGACACTGTCAAATGCCTTTTTGGCATCAAAGGACAGGAGGCACGCCTGTAGGCAGTGGCGTTGGATATAGGAAATGAGGTGTATTGTTTTAGTTGTGTTGTCCCAGGCCTCCCTACCCGGGACAAAACCAATCTGGTCTTTGTGGATAATCCCTGGCAATAGCGAAGAAAGGCAGTTAGCGAGGACCTTCACAAATAACTTTAGGTCTATATTCAGTAAGAATATTGGGGCGATAGCTACTGCATTGGGAAGGATCCTTGCCAAGCTTCAGAAGGAAGGAGACATTGGCCAACAGGAGGTCCCTGGAGGGGAAAGTAGAGTTATCGATCGCATTGAAGGCCTGGGCCAGGAATGTCGTTAGTAGGGGTGCAAATGTTTTGTAGAATCAGGGGGTATATACATTCGGGCCTGGGCATTTGCCTAATTTTAGACCCTTGATGGCACCCTGAAATTCAGGTTCCGCCAAGGGCCTATCCAGGTCAGAGGACTCCTGAGGGTGAATTGCAGGCAAGGCAGTTTCTGCTATGTAGGCCTGCATGACCTCCGTGGAGAGGGATGCAGGACTGTCTGAGGCACCCGTGGCAGATTATATGTCTTTCATGTTAAAGACTTTGGACTGGTCGAGTTTAGTAATGAAAGGAATTGAGTGGCGGGGGGGTCTAGGATGAATAACCCGGGCTAGGTGCTGACCACACTTATTGGCCACGGAATAATGGTAATTGCGTGCTCGATCAGGGGCTATCAAGGAGTGGGAGTCCAGTAATTGGAGGAGGTCACGACGTGCGTTCGATAAAGTGACAAATGTGGAAGGCTCTAGCATTCGTTTATGGAGGGATTCAAGGTCCAAAATGGTTGTCAAAAGACGCCGAATTTCATCTGATCTAATCTTTTTTAGGCGAGAACCGTTCTGTATAAGGACACCTCGGACCACACATTTCAGAGCCTCCCACTGGATAAGTGGGGTGGTAGTGTCGGAGAAGTGGTCAGATACAAAGTGTCGCATCGCCTTGATGACTTCGGATATACACACTGAATCTTGGAGTAGGTTATCATTGAGGCACCAGGAAGCACCTCTGTGGGATGGCTATGGGCGGGCTAAGGACAAATAAACAGGGGAATGGTCAGACCAGAGGGTATGCCCCAGGGAGGACTATAGCGAGGTGTTCAGGAGAGATGGGAAATGAGGAAGTAGTCTAATCTGCTGTAGGAGTTATGGGCTATGGAAAAATAGCTGTAATCTTTCTCAGTGGGGTGGTGTATGCGTCAGACATCTACCAAGTGATGTGAGTACAGTAGGAATTTGATATGTGAGAGAGAGGATGCGGTAATGGAAGACTTACCAGAGGATGTGTCAGCAGTCAGGGACAGAGCAACATTAAGATCACCTCCAACAATGATGCAGGAACCCCCAAAGGAAGATAGTCTGGTGAGAGTGGAGGAAATTAAGAGAGCCTGGTCTGTACTGGGAGCATAGACATTGGCCACTGTAAAGAGAAAATGATTTCGTTTCAATTTGAGAAATATAAAGCGACCACAGTCATCAATGTAGGAATCAAGAACTTCAGGATGAAAAGATTTATGGAATGCAATAGAGACACCTTTGGACTTAGCTTGGGGGTTAGTGCTATGGAACCACATAGGATAGTAGCAGTTATGGACTACTGGTGCTGAGCCAGAGCGAAAATGCATCTCCTGTAGTAGCAGGATACTGGATCGCATTTCATGGAAGTGGTAAAGGATCTGGCTGCGCTTCTCTGGGGTGTTGAATCCCCTACAATTATAGGATGCTAGGTTAAGAGGTTGTTCATCTGCCATGGTGGGGAATGTGGGTGGGGGGGAGGAAGGTGGACGATATGGGCCCTTCGGGTGCCAATATTTCCCAACAGAGGGAAGGGGGGAGGGAAGGGAAGAGAGGGGAGAAAAACTGGTGAGAAGGATAGGTAAAAGAAAAAGCAGCATGAGGATATAGAAAAGAAAAGGATGTCTCAGGCCTCAATGTCGATAATATGACAACAGAGGGGTTCGTGGTATACCTGACCACTGAGGGTAGAGACCAGAAAAGCAGAGAGGAGAGAAAATTACACTAGGTCAAAGGTGGCACCAAATGGTCAAAAAACAAATAGACATAATAAGGTACTATAGGGCACATTTCTGAACCAAGAACATTGCCAGGGGTGGGCACCGAGTATGCCTAAGGGGGGGGTAAGTGGGAGGCATGGAGAGGCCCCCAGGGCCCGGGCTCCACAGGGCAGTAGGTAAACTAGAACATAAAAATATGCCATGGAAGAGTAATAGTCATGAGGAACAAAACAAAAGATGGCAAAGGCATAAAATGGCTATCCTAGTGAGACCCGGATATCATGCGATGTCATTGGAAAAGGAAAAAAAAGGAACATATCCATAAGCATAGCATCCAGGTGTCGCTGTTAGGGAGATAAAGTGACATTGATCTAATATCATGCAATGGGGGGGGGGGGTAAAACCGTTAACAACGTATAATAAACCTGAGAATAAGCATTAGAACGTAGATATTATTATAAGTAAACTTGGCAGCGAACATGGGCCAAGAGTTTGTCCCTGAAAATCAAATAGTAAGATGCAAAAAACAATGAGCATTATGAAAATTATGACGTGGGGATTCACAGGGAAATGTACATTGGAGATCTGGGGAAATCACAGGAAACAGTCCTGCTAAACTGGGACAGACAATCGACCAGGCAGGGTGAGTCAATTGTTGGGGTCCTTGTGCGAGGAGGATCTGGAGCGTCGTTTGCGGCCTTGTTTTTGCCACTGTGGTAGAAAAGGCAGGCCAGGGGTGGCTGGGTGGAAAGGTCAGTCAGGCAGGGAAACGTGTGGGAGTCCCAGGGTGCTAAGGAAAGCAGGAAGGTCTCCAAGAGTGCGAAAACTGGCCATCTTTCCCTCATGGTGGACTGGGAAATGCCACTGGTATTTCATCTGGTGTGATTGCAGAAGTTGCTTCAGAGCTTCCCTCATGGTCAAAGTATGGCGGGAGAGGTCTAGGAGAAGCATAACTGCAGTATCGTTGAAGAGGATAGAATCCTGTGTGCTTGCAGCACACATAATGGCTTCCTTGATGTTGTAATAGTGAACCATGCAGAAAGTAACACGCACAAATGAGGGGCCGGAGGTTCTATGGACATGGTCAAGTTCACGGTGATTGTGCTTGGGCAGGTGCAATAGCTGATTGAAAATGGATGACACAGCCTGAGGGAGATCTTTGGGTTCGACTCAGGTATTCTGCGGATGCGGATATTATTGCGCCTTTTTCTATTCTCAATGTCATCTTGTTGGTAAGAGAGGTGCTGCAGCATGACTGTGTGAGTGTTGAGAATTTCTTCATGGGATTGCACAGTCACGTGGAGGTCCTCTGTGCTGTTTTCTATATCCTCAAAACGGGCACCAGTGTCTTTTTTAAGGTCAGAGATCTCCTGCTTGTATGTCTTTTCGATCCGTTTTACATGCTGCTCAAAGTCAGCTTTTGTGGGGAGAGAGCGGATATAGCTATGCAGGGATTTCATTTGGGATGCTATGTCCCATCCGTCCTCGGATCCCAAGGAGGTGTTGGAGTGGATCCTGGCTCGTCTAGGAGAGCGATCCTGGTCTCCAGGGGGTGGATGGCGGGCCTGTGTAAGGGACAGAGAGTCCAGGGCTGACTCAGAGTGGGCCGGGGACAGAGGCACCAGCGCCATCTTGAATTCGGGCCAGCGCTGGGCCAAGGATCGGGTGCAAAAATGCCTCAAATCACCCCCCTGCCGAGACCTCCCGATCCCCTTCTGGTTTTTGTACTTAGCTTTCCCCATGGGAGCGATGTGGATGGAGTTTCGTGCCATGTAGGAGCCCTATAGAGCCGAGACACTGCACGTCTTACTGCTCCATGCGTCAGGCCACGCCCCCCCAAGAAAAAAGGTTTAACCTTAAACTACGTAGAGGGTTCTTTACTATAAGAGCGGCAAGGATGTGGAATTCCCTTCCACAGACGGTGGTATCAGCCGAGGGCATCGATAGTTTCAAAAAACTATTAGATAAGCACCTGAACGACCACAACATACAGGGATATACAATGTAATACTGACATATAATCACACACATAGGTTGGACTTGATGGACTTTTTTCAACCTCACCTACTATGTAACTATGTCCTCTAGCACTACGGTGGAACGGCGCCTGCCTGTGTTAGTTACATTCTGCAGATACACCGAGTGGCATCCCCTGAATTATACAGCACCGCAACGAAAACTTGGAGACTGATGGGAGACGGAGAGTAGGGAAACCAGAGGCAGTGAGCCCTAGGCGGCTGCCTAGTTTCCCTAAAGTTGTAAGGTAAAGGTACTAGAGCGCTGATATGAATATCTAAAAATGGCAAAAAATAGCAGATAAATAAATGAATCAAGCTGCAACCATTAAAAATAGTGTTCTGACACCATATAAAAAATATTAAAGAAAAACAACAGTGCACTAAACTCAACCTCCTATTTGTGACACAGTGGTAGTAGTACCCAAAATACATACTTATATACACCTAAAGTGTTGCAATCCTCCGTAACAAAATAATAATCAAATTAATATACTGAAAAAAGTTTAGTGATTAGGTAATTAAATAAATTCCTCCGTGTAAAAGCAATAATCAAAGGAAGCCACCTGAGTGTGGATAGCCTGTTCACAGCGGTCCTACTTTAAATCAATTCCTCACTCAGAGTCCTGCCGGCTTCTTTTAGTTTTCAGTGTTCTTTCAGGGTTTCAGTGTGTAATGGTTCTCACATAAAAGCAAAAGAAAAGAACATCATTGCGCAATGCTATTTATGATAAAATCTCCAGAGGGTAGGTGATTGCACCAACATTTGTTGATAAACAACCAGCGCATATACAACGATCAGACGCTTGTATCGAGTGTCTCCTCACTCCGCATATAGTATGCACAAGCACCATAGATGTCGTCACTAGGCTCCTTCCGACGCGTTCAAGGGTCTGAGTGAGGGATTGATTGAAAGTAGGACCGCTGTGAACAGGCTATCCACACTCAGGTGGCTTCCTTTGATTATTGCTTTTACACGGAGGAATTTATTTAATTATCTAATCACTAAACTTTCTTCAGTATATTCATTTGATTATTATTTTGTTACGGAGGATTGCAACACTTTAGGTGTATATAAGTATATATATTTTGAGTACTACTACCACTGTGTCACAAATAGGAGGTTGAGTTAAGCGCACTGTTGTTTTTCTTTAATGCCTAGTTTGCCTAGTGTTAATGCCGGCCCTGACAGTACACGCTTCTTCACACAAAGTCATTGCTTGAACTAAGGCCTAGTGCACACAGGCTTCAGCTTGTATAGGAGCAGTATAAAAAGTAAGTTTTAACAAAGAGCAAGATTTTGACAAGCTTTGTTGAAACTTTTATGGCTCTGGCTTACTAGTGATTCAGAGGTGGTAAACCCTGTAGTTGAGCTGCACTTTTACTGCCCCTCGACCGCTACTCCCTTTAGGTGCAGAGGCAGTAGCCAGGGGTGTGCACATGCTACAACCGTGGCAGGAACCATACCCCTTGGTGCTTTAGGTGGGCATTGTACCTGCCAAAATGTGACCCATTAAAATGAATAGGGCCGCTTTGCAAGCATCACGTTACCTCATGCGGGGTTCAAGGGGTTAAGGCAGGCAGTGAGGAGGCAATACAACTCCTCCTTACCTGCTGTCAAATGCTCTCTGAAAACAGATCGGTCTTCAGAGAGCAAAGCTAGAATGAACATGCCCTTAAAGCTCCAGTTTGGGAATGTCAAAAACAGGAATATTGGCTGTCACTTTAAACACACTCAGTAAGTTTCAGCACAACTTGATTGAAAGCCTGCTGAAGCTTGATAACAGCTTTTTTAACCCCTGCAAGTCCCAGCACCATTTTAAAAAACACTCCTGGATGCAATACCTGAGTACAGCTGACTGTCGATTCTCATGTGAAGCCGCCGAATAGCTTCCGTTATTGACACTGGGATTGCTGCCTGGGGATGCAGCTAATGGAACATGATCAGTGTTCCATCAGTTGCAGTGAAGTACAGTGGAGACATCCAGGGTCTAATTAGGGTTGACACCTCATCCTTTTAATCCCGAAGGCATAATAATTACACAGGTTCTGAGGCTGATTTAATGCAGATAAGGCACCGACTGAGTTACAGTAATTACCATCTTAACTTGCCACAGAACCTGTGTAATTAATATGTGTTTGGTTTTAAAGGGATGAGGTGGCAACCCTAGGACTAATAGAACCCGGATTTCTCAATAAAGAGAACCTGTCACCTATGTGCTATCAAATAAGGGGCTATAAACATTTAAAGAGACACATAAAAATAAAAAAATAAAAGTAAAAATGTTTGAGCCCACCCCCACATACATGCAAACATAAACACAAGCATCTGGGACACCTACGCATGAAAATGTAAATTGCAATACACATGTTACATATGCCCACGCATTCCAGAATGAGAGCCATAATTCTAGCACCAAAGCTCCTGGATAACTCTAAACTGGTGACCTAAAGGTGCTTTTAAGTCATCGCCTATGGAAAATATAGGGTACTGAAGTTTTTTGCGATCACGCAATTTTAAGGCTTGACATGTTTGCTATCTATTTACTCAGTGCAACCTTATCTTTTGTATCTGATCAAAAAATGGGTAATTTATTGCTATTATGTACCCTGAAATGAACCGTAGTGTATTTTTTGCTGAAGTTTTGTGTTTAATAAACCGTTGCACTAATATCATATATGTTTTCTGAAAATATATAATGTTTGGGGGTTTTAAGTAATCTTCAAGACTAATATGAGTTTTAAAACATGTAAACAAAAAATGAAAACATTTAAAAAAATGTCTCCAGGGCACAAGAGGTTAAAGGCACAATTCACCTATTTCTCTGATTTAAGCCTCCTCATGTTCGCTCTTTATCCCCTGATGCTCGGTTCACATACTTGCCAACTGTCCCGAATGTCCCGGGATGGATTTAGACCTTTGTCCCGGTCTTAGCGTTTCCCGGAAAATGCCCCGGGAAATCTCTGTCTTCCCGTCAGTTTCCGTTTCCGTTTTTTTGCCGCAACTTGAGGTCCATGGCCAGCACTGAATTGTCTCTGCTGGCCGCCATTTTACAGAAGACCAGCTATCGTGAGGTGAAAACAAGAGGCGGAACTCAAGCGCCAACTCTTGGTCCTTCCCTTCCACCGCTGGTCTTCTGTAAATGGCACGGAGACCAAATCGTCAGAGCATCGCAGCCCAAACCCAGGTGAAGAGGGGGGACACCTGATATAAGGAAGGACTCCACTCTGGGGACACCTGATGTAGGGAGGGACTCCACTCTGGGGACACCTGATGTAAGGAAGGACTCTGCTCTGGGGACACCTGATGTAAGGAGGGACTCCGCTCTGGGGACACCTGATGTAGGGACTCCATATTGCCATCGCACACGTTCCTGGGAAAAGCTCCCAAGGGATTGGGTACTGCATCAACAACCAGCTGGGAACTGGTTCAGAAGTCAAAAGGAAAAAGTTTGCCAGCACACCATGGATCAACAAGGAAGCATCCAAGTGAATTATTTATTGCATGATGACATCAAAAGAGTAGTGCACTGTTTCGGAGTCACGCAGGACGCCTTCGTATCACATGCCTGATGAGGGGGTCCTGCATGACTCTGAAATGTTGCACTACTCTTTTGATGTGATCATGCATTAAATAATTCACTTGGATGCTTCCTTGTTGATCCATGGTGTGCTGGCAAACATTTTCCTTGTGACCTGATGTAAGGAGGGACTTCGCTCTGGAGACACCTGATGTAAGGAGGGACGCCGCTCTGGGGACACCTAATGTAAGAAGGGACTCTGCTGGAAATGCCTGGTGTAAAAAGGAATTCTACTGGGGGCACCTGATGTGAGGAGGGACTCCGCTGGGAATGCCTGGTGTAAGGAGGGACTCTGCTGTGGACGCCTGATGTAAGGAGGGACTCTGCTGGGGGCACCTGTTGGCTGAGTTGAATGATTTCATTTTATATTACAATGTAATAATAGAAATAATGCGCTTCAATCATCCTGACACCATAACAACCATGGTGCCATGATGTTTGGAGTATCTTTATCTGCTGATTGTTAAACTTTATGGAATACACATATTGCTATTGTGGCGTCGGATCTGGGCCTGCTGTCCCTCCATTCCTCTTTCTTTCCTTCCTTTTCTCTCCTTCCCTCCTTATTTCTTTCTCCCTCCATCCGTCGTTCATCTCAGACTCAAACCACACCCCATTTGAACCACGCCCCCTTTAAGTCACGCCCAATATTTAGTTTAAACCATGCCCATTTTTCTTCCCATACTACGACACGCCTACACGCATCCACTAATTATAATAAAACGCCACCTACAGACAAAAAAGTGTCTCTATAAATTTTTTGACAATGTTGGCAACTATGGGTTCATATCTTCCCTCAGAAAAAGGTGCATCTTTTTCAAAATGTGGCATGCAGGGAAACCGCTTGGTTATCAGCAAACATGCTGCATTTTTACATGCGTGGGGGTGCCATTTCAGAATGAATGGCAGTCCCGTGCAGTTTCTCACAGCAGCGCATTTTTACAGCGGCTGCTTGTGGATATTGCGGCGATTTCTGCATCCACAGCCACCCGCATATATGTGAACTGAACTGGATGCAGTGGCTCTGAGCTTAGAGCTCACTGCTGTGATGAAGGTGAACAGTAATAGCAAGGCCTCACATAGCAAAATCCTAGCAATGTTCTGGGAGTATTCCAGTCAGGCTTTATGAGGTATGTAAATGTTCTACACCTATAGCAAGGGTATTATTCAAATTTGCACAGCCAGCAATTACCATCTGTGCTGGCATTCACTTGGGAAGGCACAGATGCACCATTCAGCCCCTCTGCCAGCAGCCTGTAAAAGTCTATGCGAGACTGAAAATAAGGCAGCTGGACAGGGCAGGACACTATACTGAGTGGTATTAACATTTAGGCCCCTTTCACACGATATTCCAGATCAGGTCGGACTGGCAGTTTTTTAGGTGGACCTGATCAAACCTGATCGAACGCTCCATTCACTCCTATGGAGTGGCGGATGTCATAGGTGACATGTCCGCTCACAACCGCTGCTATCTGATCCAATCCTGTATGTGAAATCCAGAAAGATGGAAACCCTATTTTCCATCCGTTTGGCTGACTGGATCGGTTGAAAACAGACAGCCGGAGAGTGGGGCTCTGACAGGTCCATCTCAGCACAGTGAGCGGAGATGGACCTGTCATCTGCCTGCTCAGTGGGGATCTGCGGAGTGATCCCCCGCTAAGCAAAGCGGAGCCTGCTGGGCAAATCGCCCGTGTGAAAGAGCCCATAGAATCATATTCGCTCAGCGACAAATGAAGAACTCACAAGGTTGGCTGCTTTCACACTGAGGCGCTTTTCAGGCGTTTTAGCGCTAAAAATAGCACTTGTAAAGTGCCTGAAAACTGCCTCCCATTCATCTCAATGGATGCTTTCACACTGGGGCGTTGTGCTAGCGGGGCGTTGAAAAAAGTTTGCAGCACCTTAAAAGCACCTGAAAACCATCCTGAAGCTGTGGGAAAGTCACATGAACGCAGTGCAGTGTAGGATGCTGGGATACAGGAAATCCTGTTAAGGGGTGTTGAGGAGAGACAAGAGAGCATGGATGCTGCAGATAACTGGATGCAAGCCAGTGGAGAAAATGTGGCAAGACCATTCAGATTCAATGCAGCAGCAATAGAACCGGAGGAGTTTATTCAATCAATGTGGGACCACCCTGAACTTTGGGACTCCAAAAATCCCTGGTCTGCCAACTGCAGCAAGAAGTCTTTAGGATGGTATGCCGTTGTTGAACATCATATTGAGGACTGGAAAGACCATCCAAGAATACAAAAAAACCTCCAAAAGTGAGTACCAATCCCATAATCCTTGTCAGATAAGCGGGAGTGTGATTCTCACTCCCACTCCTGCTAATCCCAAACCCCATAACTAACCCTAATCCCAGTAAGAATAGTCCCAAAACACAAAAATGTAACCCTAATCCCAGTCAGAATAGTCCCAAAACACAAAAATGTTACCCTAATCCCAGTCAGAATAGTCCCAAAACACAAAAGTTTAACCCTAATCCCAGTCAGAATAGTCCCAAAACACAAAAGTTTAACCCTAATCCCAGTCAGAATAGTCCCAAAACACAAAAGTTTAACCCTAATCCCAGTCAGAATAGTCCCAAAACACAAAGGTTTAACCCTAATCCCAGTCAGAATAGTCCCAAAACACAAAAGTTTAACCCTAATTACATATCTAAACAAAATGTATCGTAGCACAGAGTGGTACTGTGGATACATAAACAATATAAAAGTGCAGCGTCCTAGAACTATTGAATTGAATACAAAGAGGGAGGGACTTGAGGACTTTGTAGGCACAGTGACACCAGTTAGATTACAAAAATAAGTTTATTTGAAAAAAATAGACAGACAATAATCGTTAAAATACCACAAATTGTCTAAATACAAAAGGTACTCAATATAGTTGTTGCTATACAAAACCACTTCTATAGATGAAAAATCGGATATGAGGATAATTTATCCAGAGTAGATAGATATCCGGGGATGTGGCTGGACAGCAGGTCAACAACAGATTGTTTCGTATCAGAGTTTGCTCAACATGTTACGCGTGCCTAGACGCTTCTTCAGGAGCGAGGATGATTGTGGTATACAAAATAGGGTAAAAACATATGTGGATGTCCGACTATAGTGGTAAAAAAGAAGGACGGTGGGAGAAAACTGGATAACATACGTAACGTATGTTCCAGAAAGGATGTCACACTGCCAGATAGTGGGTAATTATAAAGATTAATTGTAATATATAGAGAAGGGTAAGCTTGTGGGGGATATTGCTGGTTAGCATATATCTAGGGATGATGGGGGATCCAGACTAGGCATAAACAATGTGTGTGGATCATCCAAACCGTAGTAGCCAGTATAGGTTTAGAAGCAGGATATCATGAGCCTGGGCAATGTGTCGCAGAGCGTCCCAACAGGACCGTGGACAACCACCTTATGTTGTCCACGGTCGTGTGGGATTTTGTGGGCCTGTGGGAGAGATGTTTGTTGGTGCGTCAATAGTAAAATTACATCATCTGTGAACAAGTTTATGACATGTTTACCAGAACCAAAGGTAAAGCCCGTAATATTAGTATTTGATCTGATGGTTTCAGCTAAGGGTTCTATCATTAGGTTCAATATTGTGGGGGAGAGAGGGCAGCTCTGGCGAGTACTATAAGAAATGTTAAATGTTTTGGATAGGAAACCCGAGGTATGCACATGTGCTGATGGGCATGAGTATACAGCCAATATTGCTGCCAGGATTGGACCCTTGAAGCCAAATTTGGTCAGCACCAGTTCCATATAAGTCCAGTGGACCCTGTCGAACGCCTTCTCTGAGTCTATAGATAGCAACAGAGAAGGAGTTTGTGTTTTAAAAGGATGGTGAATAACATTAATAATGTGTCTAGTAGCATGTGAGGTTTATCTCCCCCTCATGAATCCCATCTGGTCATGCTTAATGAGAAAGGGAAAAATATCCATCAGTCTCTTGGCTAGCAATTTTGCATAGATTTTGATGTCTGAGTTGAGAAGGGATATTGGCCTGAAATTGGCTGGGGTGGTAATGTGACAATGTGGGCTCTCAGCATCTCCTGAGGGAATGGGAAAGATTCTTCTGCTTTTGGGAAGACCATTTGCATGTGTGAGGCAAGGATTCCCTTGAATGTTTTGTAGTATTCATTTACGAAACCATCCGGACCCGGTGACTTACCATTAGGTAGTTGCCTTCTATTTCTTGGGCTGAGAATGGAGAGTTCAGCTGCGTAAGCTGATCTTCCGTAAGCGATGGGAGATTTATTTTCTGCAGAAATTGTTGTATGTTGACTATATTTGGTTGTGGGGTTGATTTATCCTTATTTTGGTTGTAAAGTGCACCATAATAGTCTGCAAACTGGTTCGCTATCTCCTGTGGATTGGAAATTTTGTGGTGCAAAGTGCTATGTGTTAGATATGCTATTATGGTTTTTGTGCGGGCAGCTTTGATTCTACTTGCTAGGTATTTCCCTGCTCTATTTGCATTAGCATATGAGTTTAGTTTTAGTCTTCTGAGATGTTTGTCGTATTTTTGTGTGAAAAGCTCCTGCAAGTTTTCTCTGAGTTTAGAAAGTGTGCTTGCCATAGCTGTTGTTGGTGAAATTTTGTTTTGGGTTTCCATTTTGTGTATATCTGATAGTGTGTTGTTTAGTTTAATGGAGTGTCGTTTCTTTTCTTTGGCTACTAGCTGTATTAGTATGCCTCTTGTGTATGATTTATGTGTATTCCATAAAGCGAATGGGTCTATCGTAGGTGTGCAATTGATACAGAAGAAATCTTGGAGATGCTGAGAGATCACGGAAAGTGTTTGGGGTTCTTGTAGTAACCTAACATCACCAGATGGGAGGTAAGGAAGAGACACCCTGTTCAGCAATGGACAACGATATTGCGGCATGGTCAGACCAAGTTATATCATGTATCTGTGCGGCACAGATATGTTGCAAGAGCCACTGGTCTACGAGAAACATATCTGTGCGAGAATATGAACAATGCCTAGTAGAAAAAAAGGTGTAGTCGTCGGCATTAAGGTATCTCCATGCATCGAACAATTCCTGTGTATGTAGAAGATGGTGAAGGGGTGCAGGTCTGCTTGGTTTGGCTGTGGTGGTATCCAGAGCAGGGTCTGCTATAAGGTTAAAGTCACCTCCCACAATAAGGCTTCCATACTGCATGGATTTGGTTTTCTTGAGTACTTTTTAGGAAGCGAATTTGGTGGTTGTTTAGGGTGTACACCGTGACTAGCGTGTACGGTTTGAAGTTAATGTCCCCGGTAATTATGATGAACCTGCCCCCTTCATCTGTGTAGGACACTTTAAGTTGGAATGATAAAGAACTTCTGTCAGGAAGGGCATGCCAGAACCCAAGATGGCTGCTGAAGAAGATGACCTGTTACCTCTGCCCCTGTCAGAATGCCATTGGTGCACACACACCCTGTGACAGCTTTTGACACCCAAATAGGCTACTTAAACTCAGTCAGTTTCCAGACTCAGTGCTGTCTGCTCTACAGTGTTCCCTGTGTATCCTGCAATTACTTACCTGACTTCCGTTCCTGTTGTGACCCAGCTTGCTTACTGACATTCCTCTTTCCTGCCTGCATCTGACCCCGGCTTGTCCTCTACTCCGCACCTGCCTGCTCCTTCTGCCACTTCGCTGCCAGTCTGCTGACGATCCGGCCTGTAATCTAATTCCGCTTCCGCTTCAGCCTCTGTTCCTGACGTCCCCGTTTGTGTATGACCTGGCCTGCCTGTACCTGCCTTCTCTTCAGCCTCGAGGGTGCCACCATCCCTTCTGCTGCACCTGCACTTCTGCCTGTGGGGACTGGTTGTCTACTCGCTCCAGCTACCTGCCTACCACTGCTCTGGGATTCCTACAGACACCTCTACAGCCCGGCCGAGTGCTCCGATCCAGCTCCAGGTTCAGCGACCCCGCCAGGCACTCATGCGACTCTGCATCTCGGTGCTTCCTGTCAGTTCTATCAGGGCTCCAAGTCAGAGTTGTAAGAGAGGCTGTCCTCTGCATATCAGGCTCCATCACCAGGTACGCAACAACTTCTTAATGCTAGCATCACACCTCCTTTTTTGCTGTCAGGCGTGCATGCCAAAAAAAGTGAGGATATTCTCTGTGCGTACATTTTGGCGCTTTTTGTGTATGAGAATGAGTCTCCTGTACATAGAGAATATCTGCTCTTTGTTTAAGGGCCTCCTTCCACATCGAGAATCTTTTGGCCGGGTGATTCAGGCCTCTAGCGTTAATAGATAAGCATGTGATAGTAATTTATAGTGTTGAGAAGTGTGATGGCTGGTAGCGTGGATTAAATACTCACTGTGGCCCTGGGGTCTTGTGTCGGAATCCACTGTGGGTTGATGTGAAGTTTAGGGGGACTTGTCCTAAGCATCTGGTAACAGTTCCATATGGCTAGAATTGCTGTGTGTATCAAACAAGTAACAGAAAAAACAAAAAGACAAAAAGTGAAGAAAAAGAACTGTGGGTTTGTAACGGATCTGCGTGCAGACATAGCTGCTCAACGTAGAAACGGGGTGATAGGAGGCTAAACTGTAGACTCCGGTTACCGGAGAGATATGTGGTCATCTTTGTGGTTCTATCATGAGCTGTCACCGGCATGTTTCTTGTTGGCACGCTTGTGCAACACCACTTGCCATTCGGTGTGGACTGTGCGACTGTGGCTGTGATACAGAGTTGGATGGTAAGGCTTGGTGTCACGACTAGTACTTACCTAGGCCAAGATGCCGAGAGCGGCTCGCCCTTACGACCACGCGCACCCTGTCCCCCGGAGATGATACAGGGAGCAGGGGGCACGCAGAGGCACGGGCCACCAGCAGGTGAGTTCTCCAGAGGTTTAGAAGGACTGTATGCAAGGTGGTGAGTTCCAAGAGCTGACTGGAGGTACTAATACTGAGTCAGAGGATCAGGTGCAGGATAAACAAGAAGTCCGTGAAACTAGCCAGGGGACAAAAACCAGGTGAGCAGATAAGCAAATCCGTAAGGCAGGCCAGGGGTCAGCACAGGTAAGCAGATCAAAGCAGCATCCATTAGAGTAAGCCGAGAGTCAAGCACAGGTAATCAGATCAAGCAGAGTCCGTTTGGATAGCCAGGGGTCAAGCACAGGTAATCAGATCAAGCAGAGTCCGTTTGGATAGCCAGGGGCCAAGCACAGGTAATCAGATCAAGCAGAGTCCGTTTGGATAGCCAGGGGTCAAGCACAGGTAATCAGATCAAGCAGAGTCCGTTTGGATAGCCAGGGGTCAGATCGAGGAGAGAGGTGGCGAAGTCAAGAACAGCAATCCGGGACAAACAGGTAATCAGAAGAGTAACACAGCAAGCAGGAACTACGGGAAGCTGACGACAAAAGCAGGAACTACGGGAAGCTGACGACAAACCAGCAACACGTCTGGGTGCTGGAGCTGTCTAAAGTAGCCCACCACAGTGCGTCGCCGTGACGCGATACCGTGCACCCGCACGAGCGACCGCACGCACCCGGGGACCGTTGTGCAACCGGATTGGGCCGCGTACGGGTGTGCCCTGAAGCTCCAGTCTGCCGTGCATGCGCGCAGGAGCCCGGCGAGCGGAGGCAGGAGATGTCCTCTGACAGTGTCTCCCCCCTAGGGGCGGACACTGGACGCCCAAGCTGGACATCAACTCTGGGTGCTCTCGGTGAAAGGCTTGAATTAAACGTGGTGCATGCAGATTCCTAGCGGGCTCCCAAGAATTGTCCTCAGGAGGGTATCCTTTCCAGTGGATCAGGTATTGAAGCTGCCTGCCCCTTTTTCTGCAGTTCAAAATGGACTCCACTTCAAACTCATTTTCCCCATCCACAATAATTGGCGGGGGAGGAAGTTCCCTTCTTCCGGGAAAAGAGCTGGACACAACAGGTTTCAACAAGGATGCATGAAAGACAGGATGAATTCTGTAAGAGTTCGGTAATGCCAGTTCAAACACCATGGGGTTAATCATCCTTTTAATTTGAAAAGGCCCGATGAACCTAGGTCCAAGTTTCCGTGATGGCAGAGGTAATTTAAGGTTTGTAGTTGACAACCAGACCTCCTCACCCACATTGAAAATTGATTTCTCCCTCCTCCCTCGATCATACTGTTTCTTATAGTTATCTTGAGCTTTTTGTAACATATCCTGGATCCTTCAGAAGTTAGATTGTAGGGAAGTTATCCGATCTTGAACAGCAGGAACAGCCATCTTAGGGAAGTTATTAAAGAGAAAAGTAGGGTGAACCCCAAAGTTTGCCCAAAAGGGTGTTTGATTAGTAGCCGAATGAATAGAGTTATTATAGGCAAATTCAGCGTACAGGAGGAGACTTGCCCAATCGTCCTGAGAGCCAGAACAGAAACAACGGCGGTATTGCTCCAGGGTTTGATTTGTCCTCTCCGTCTGGCCGTTGCTCTGAGGGTGGTATGCTGAAGAGAGGCAAATTTTGATATCCAAGGTCTTGCAGAGTTCTTTCCAGAATTTAGAAGTAAATTGCATGCCCCTGTCTGACACAATACTTTTAGGCACACCATGGAGTCTAATTATCTCTTTAAAAAAGATATTCGCTGTGTCCACGGCAGAAGGAGTGCCCATCATAGGTAAAAAATGAGCCATCTTGGAGAGATGGTCAACTACAACAAAAATCGTAGTGACAAAGGGGACAGGAGGAGACGTACTCCTTACAATCCTGTCTACACCCAGGCCACCAGAAGGAACGAGAGATCAATTCAGTCGTCTTCTTCGTCCCAAAGTGACCTGCCAACTTGTGGTCATGACACGTCTTGAGGGCCAAGGGCCGTGTTTCCCGTGGTACAAAAATTTTCCCCCGAACCCAGAATAGATCATCAAATTTCTCCAAAGTATGTACCTCTGATTCGGAACAGTGACCGGATGAAGACTTGATGGAAGTTATTAAGTCTGTTTGGGTAAGACCGAGGAAGTTTTGTGAAGAGAGGATGGTGCCGGGTTCAGTCGTTTGAGGGTCTGCAGAGAACATCCGGGAAAGTGCGTCTGCCTTTCCATTCTTTGAACCAGGTCTGTAGGATATGTGAAAGTTAAAACGGGAGAAGAAGAGGGCCCAACGTGCTTGTCTAGGTTTCAAGCGTTTCGCTGTCCGGAGGTATTCTAAATTTTTGTGATCTGTAAAGATCATAACTGGGTGAAGTGCGTCTTCCAGTAAATACCTCCACTCCTCTAGGATGAATTTAATGGCCAGCAGCTCCCTATCACCCATGTCGTAGTTGAGTTCCGGCGGGCTGAGCTTCCGAGATGCGAAGGCTACAGGGTGTAAAATGGCTTTAGGCCCATGTCTTTGAGAAAGGATAGCCCCTGTTGCGATTTCTGACGCGTCTACCTCCAATACAAATGGTCGAGTTGGTTCAGGATGGCGGAGAATTGGTGCAGAACTGAATAAGGCTTTCAACGTGATAAAAGCTTCTTGTGCTGCTTGAGACCATTGAAAGGAACTGTGCTGACGCGTCAACTGGGTAATAGGTGCCACAATAGAAGAGAATCTGACAATAAATTTCCTATAGAAATTGGCGAACCCTATAAAACGTTGCACCCCTTTTTTATCAGATGGAGCCAGCCATTCTTGGATTGCTTGAATTTTTTGTGGGTCCATTGCGACCCTATTGGTTGAAATGCTGAATCCCAAATATTGTACAACCGACTTCTCGAATTCACACTTTTCGGCTTTCAGGTACAACTTATGCTGTCTAAGTATGGTGAGAACTTTCTTTATATGCCCTTGGTGCAGTTCAATAGTGGTGGAAAAGATAAGAATATCGTCCAGGTAGACAACGAGGAAGTCGTCAAGGTATTCTCGAAATATATCATTCACCAGGTGTTGAAAGGTGGCCGGGGCGTTGCAGAGCCCGAACGGCATCACCAGATATTCAAAATGTCCAAATCTGGACCTGAAAGCCGTCTTCCACTCGTCCCCAGCCCGGATCCTGATGAGACTATAGGCACCTCGGAGGTCTAGCTTGGAGAAAATTCGGGCTGATCGGAACCGTTGGAATAACTCAGGAATGAGCGGCAGCGGGTATCCATTTTTGATTATATTATTAAGCTGTCTGTAGTCCACACATGGCCTTAGGGACCCATCTTTCTTTCCTACGAAAAAAATGCCAGCTCTGGCAGGTGAGGAAGAGGGACGAATGAAGCCTTCCTCAAGGTTTTCGTCAATATACTGTTTAAGGGCTTTTAGCTCAGTTTCTGATAATGGGAATATACGGCCAAACGGAACCTCTGAACCAGGCAAGAGATCAATCGGGCAGTCATATGGCTGATGAGGTGGTAAACAGTCGGCCATTTGTTTGTTAAACACATCCTGAAACTCGAGGTATACGGGAGGAACATGTTGGAGATTGTCAGGCGTGGTTGTGACTGCTACGCAGACCCTCGGAGCTGTGGGGAGGCAGTGTTGGGAACAATACTAAGATGAGAAAGATACTGACTTGGTACTCCACTCAATCTGAGGGTCATGTGCCTGAAGCCAGGGCAGGCCAAGTATAATGAGTCCATGGTAACAAGAATAGGTTGAGTCTCCTGGGTGATGGGGCCTGAGCGGGGAAGTGACCCGTCTGCCAGGTGTATTTGTAAACCTTGTGCTTTGGTTTGAAGGGGAATATGCAGACTGTGGGCCAGAGTAACGTCTAGGAAGCAGCTGGAAGCTCCTGAATCAATTACGGCCGGTAAGCGAGTTTCCCCTTCCGTTAGCTGTAGGGAGACAAATAACATCACATAAGTTTTAGGAACAGTGCTGACTTGACAGTTCATCAAATTTGGCCGATAGGACTTATTGGGTCTTATTGGGCTGCTGCACAGAAAGCGTCCGGCACCTCCGCAGTATAAGCACAAATTAGATTGCCGTCTGCGCTGCCTTTCCTCAGAGGTCAGTGGAGCACGGACCAAGCCGAGCTGCATAGGCTCGACCTCGGGTGTTGGTGTTGCAGCTGCAGTTGGAGGTGACACCTGAGTTGGAATGGGTCTGGACGACATCCAGGCTGGACGTAGCCCCTGAAAACGCTCTAAGCGTCGCTCATGCAAGCACCTGTCTAGCTTAGTGGCTGCTTGAATTTACTCTTCCAAGGATGCTGGAGTCTCCATCCTGGCCAATTCGTCCTTAAGAAGTTCAGACAGACCCTGACGGTACTGGTATCTTAGGGCAGGTTCATTCCAATTTGTATCGGCCACCCATTTACGGAATTCCACCGCATAGTCCTCGATTGGTCTTCTTCCTTGTGACAGACTGTGTAAAGTCGCTTCAGCTGCGGCCGTGCGCTGTGGATCGTCATAGAGTTGGGACATAATCTCAAAAAAGGTATCTATTGTATTCAGCACCGAACTTCTTTGTTCCATCAAGCCGTGGGCCCAGGCTTGAGGTTCCTCGGTCAACAATGAGATCACAAAACCCACCTTAACAATCTCTGATGAAAAAGTTCTGGGCTGGAGGGCAAAATAGAGGGAACAGGCGTTTTTAAAAGCCCTATACTTCTTGCGGTCCCCTGAAAAATGCTCCGGTGTAGGAACCCTGGGCTCTGGGAGTGCCATTACTACAGTGGGATTAGTGGTGGCCTGAGAAGAGGGACCCCCACTGCTGGGTGCGGAAGCTGCGGCTGTAGACGGGAGTGATCCCGTGAGTTGCTGTAGGCGGCTGTCCATCTGAGTATATCCTTCTTGCAATTTTTGGACAGAATCAGCAAGAGCGGAGACCTACTGGCACAAGATCTCTAGAGGGGAGCGCGCTCTGTCGGCCTAGGACATCTGGCTGGTTTGTACTGTCACAACTAGTACTTACCGAGGCCAAGATGCCAAGAGCGGCTCGCCCTTATGACCACGCGCACCCTGTCCCCTGGAGATGATACAGGGAGCAGGGGGCACGCAGAGGCACGGGCCACCAGCAGGTGAGTTCTCCAGAGGTTTAGAAGGACTGTATGCAAGGTGGTGAGTTCCAAGAGCTGACTGGTGGTACTAATACTGAGTCAGAGGATTAGGTGCAGGATAAACAAGAAGTCCGTGAAACTAGCCAGGTGTCACAAACCAGGTGAGCAGACAAGCAAATTCGTAAGGCAGGCCAGGAGTCAGCACAGGTAAGCAGATCAAAGCAGAGTCCGTTAGAGTAAGCCGAGGGTCAAGCACAGGTAATCAGATCAAGCAGAGTCCGTTTGGATAGCCAGGGGTCAAGCACAGGTAATCAGATCAAGCAGAGTCCGTTTGGATAGCCAGGGGTCAAGCACAGGTAATCAGATCAAGCAGAGTCCGTTTGGATAGCCAGGGGTCAGATCGAGGAGAGAGGTGGTGAAGTCAAGAACAGCAATCCGGGTCAAACAGGTAATCAGAAGAGTAACACAGCAAGCAGGAACTACGGGAAGCTGACGACAAACCAGCAACCAGAGTGGGCGCTGGAGCCGTCTAAAGTAGACCACCACAGTGCGTTGGCGTGACGTGCTACCGTGCACCCGCACGAGCGACCGCACGCACCCGCACCCTTGAGACCCTAACAAGCCAGGAAAGTACAAATATCCCCCAAATTACCCCTTTTTGGAAAGTAGACATTCAAAGGTATTTAGTAAGAGGCATAGTGAGTTTTTTGAAGTTGTAATTTTTTTCCCACAATTCTTTGCAAAATCAAGTTCATTTTTTTTTCACAAAATTGTTATATTCGCAGGTTATTTCTCACACACAGCATACACCCAAAAACACATTCTACTACTCCTCCTGAGTATGGCAATACCACATGTGTGAGACTTTTACACAGCATGGCCACATACAGGGCCGCAACATGCAGGGAACACCATCAGGCGTTCATGGAGCATAAATTACACATATAATTTCTTGACTACCTCTTACACTTTTGAAGGCCCAGGAGCACCAGGACAATGGAAACACCCCAAAAATGACCCCATTTTGGAAAGAAAACAACCCAACGTATAATCTATGAGGCATAATGAGTATTTTGAACATGTCATTTTTTTCTAAAAGTTTTTGAAAAATGTGTAAAGAAAATGAAAACGCATTTTTTTTACACAAAGTTGTCCATTTATACAATATTTATAACACATAGCATGTACATGCCAAAAATTACACCCCAAAAGATTCTCCTACTCCTCCTGAGTATGGCGATACCACATGTGGGAGACTTTTACATAGACTGGCCACATAGAGAGGCCCAACATGCAGGGAGCACCATCAGGTGTTCTAGGGGCATATGTTTCAAATCTAATTTGACTACCTATTACACTTTTGTGAGGCACTGTAGTGGCTATGGATGTGGCATGGATGAGAACTGATGTGGCATGGATGAGCAAGAATGGGGATGGGTGAGCCGTGGATGGGGATGGCTGAGTATGGATGGGATGACTGAGCATAAATGAATATGGCCAAGTACGGCTGGGTACGGCTGAATATGGCTGAGTATGGCTGAGTACAGCTGGGTAAAGCTGGGTACAGCTGGGTACGGCTGAGTACAGCTGAGTACGGCTGAGTATGGATGGGATGGCTGGGTATGGCTGAGTATGGCTGGGTACGGCTGGGTACGGCTGAGTATGGCTGGTATAGCTGGGTATGGCTGAGTATTGCTGGGTATGGCTGGGTATGGCTGAGTATGGCTGGGTATGGCTGGGTATGGCTGAGTATGACTGGGTATGTCTGGGGGTGGATGGGATGGATGAGCATGGATGGATGAGTATTGCTGAGTATGGATGGATGGCTGAGCATGGATGGATGAGTATTGCTGAGTATGGATGCATGGATGAATATTGCTGAGTATGGATGGATGGATGAGCATGGATGAGTATTGCTGATTAGGGATGGATGGATGAGCATGGATAAGTATTGCTGATTAGGGATGGATGGCTGAGCATGTTTGACTATTGCTGATTAGGGATGGATGGCTGAGTATGGATGGATGGATGGCTGGATTTGTCACAAATCAGCACTGTGGGCTACAGATCCAGCCCACATCGCTGCAGCATTTGACGGAGCGATCCTGTGGTAAACGACCGCTATCAGCGGCTATTTACCGTGATCCGTGATGCGTGATTCTGGGAGGATGTCAATGTACGCCCTCCCAGAGTTATCAAGCTGCGCTGTAGCCATCATTCAGCTATGGCGCAGTCATTAACTGGTTAAAACTTTAGAAGATCCACTGCTAACCATAATCCAGACACAACACTGTGTTAACATGAACCTTATGCTATTCTTACAGATAACCCTATACTAACTGAACAAAGCCTAACCTTATGCTTACTTTATGACAGTCATAACTCAAATTGGATTAGGGTTAGGGATTTGGCACTAGTGGGGGCAGGATTAGGGTTAGGGATTTGGGATTAGGGCTAGGGATTTGGGACTAGTAGAAGTGGAATTAGGGTTAGTGTTAGGAATTTGGGACTAGGGTTTGGGATTTGGTACTAGTAGAAGTGGGATTAGGGTTAGGGTTAGGGATTTGGGACTAGTAGAAGTGGGATTAGGATTAGGGTTGGTTTGGGATTTGGGAATAGTCTCAATGGGATGGGATATTATCACTTACATTGCCATGCTCATCCGTGTGTAATTTACGAACTTTACTGGGTGCTCTCTCATGGCCTGATAGAGCAATACAAGTTGTCCTCTTGAGGAGTGCATTTGTAGGATGGGATGGATCCAATAGCGACGTTCCTGCCTCTGTTTCAGGATATGTTCCCAAAACATTAGCACAAAAAGTAACAGCAGCTCAGTAAACTCCATTTTCTCTTTGTTCAGTCTCTTCACCCACGAAATACCAGGAAGTGTACAGGATGTGATGTAATGGGGTGGGATTGTAAGCTAATGCTAACGCTTCAAAAGTGCATCAAAAACGCTAGCGGCAATAGCACTAGGCGTTTTATAGTCGTATAAATGCCTCAGTGTGAAAGTAGCCTTACAGACTGCTGGCAGTGGGGCTGGATTGTTCATCTGTGCCTTCTGCACACATGAAAACACTGGAATCTCAAGGTGCATAAGTCCCTAAACTTTACATTGAAGGTTTTACTGTCAACCTAAATAACGATGTAGCTTTAGAGCCCTTTCACATTGAGGCGCTTGAAAACTGCCCATAAATCACCAAGCACTTTTGTGGCCTTTTGTAGAGCTTTTGATGAGCTTTTCAAGCACTTTTGAGGCTCTTCCTATTCATTTGAATGGAGAGGGTTGCTTTTGAGGCTTTTTTTTTAGCACTCCAAACATGCTTGCAGATGTTTTTTCACCTCCCCGTCAGAGCACTGCCCCAGTGGAAAAGCATTCATTGATTTTAATGGCAATAGTTTTTCGTAAGCTTTTCAGGTGCTTTTTTCAGAGCCAAAGTGTGAAAGGGCTCTTTCTGTCAAAACCTCTTTGCTGTACCTCACCTTTGTAAACATTGTCCAGTAGTGAAAACTCAGCCTTTGAGATGAAATGGCTCCTTCTACTAGAAAAGGAGAACACATTTGTTTTGATATGTACTGTATAGTTCAAAACAGAAAGAATGGCTCTCATTTGTTAACTTATGCAGATACAGTACTTGGTATCTTAATAACTACAGAGGCGCTTTTTTCATTTTTTGTACACGTTATATCAGCATTTTTGGCTAGGAATAACTGTGAATAACCCCTCAAAAAGTGTATATTTTCTTAAAGCAGACACCCTGAGAATGAACTATTGGTAGTTGCAATTTTTTTATGTAGCACGGTATTTGTGCAGTTATTTATAAAACATATGTTTAGAAAAAAATACACTCAAAATAATTTCAGTGCAAACAAACACAATATTATGCCCAATTTTTTGGTAACATATATAAAAGATGGGGTTGCATTAAGTACATGGATACCAAACATGTCAAGTCTTAAAATTGCACACACATGGAGTCACCTAAACTTTGGTTTATGACATGACATTCGCCATGATACCTCAAGTGTGCTGCAATTGAAGTTTTTTGTTTTTTTTTACTTATTGCAATCACAAGGGGCAAACAAGCCCTTTTTATGATAGCATGAGCATGTGACGGGTCCTCTTTATGGAGACATTGGGGGGCTATTAGCTTCCCAATGTCTCCCCTTCCTTCCACTGCAACTATTCAAATACAAATTGTGTATGTATAGCTGCATCCTCAGCTACGCTAGTTGCAGAATTACATCTATGACCCCGGAAGTGATTTAATACATGTCTCTCCTGGGTTAATTAGTCGCAAGATGGATCACGGAATGGCTGTTCCCTGTGTTCCTCCTGCCTTAGTAGGGAAAGCAATTTCCTGTGGTCCCAGGCTCCCCGAAGGAACAAGAGAGTCGGGGGGGGGGGGTAATTTGAAAGTGAAGTAAAAGTAATAGGGCACCTCTAAAGCCTCCCAATCACTTTTATCAGAAAGCCCTTCAATAGCTCTTAAATTTGGTATCAAGTTCACATTTGCATCAGCAGCTCTGAGCTTAATTTAACCACTTGTGAAAATATATTACTAAGTTTAAACTCGTGCTGATGGAAAAAACTCGGTGATAGTAAAATGCAGCTGCTGTAAACAAGGTGCTAATCACTTGAATAATGTGGATAAAAAAGTACAGCACTCACAACACACGATATAAGTGAAATAAAAAGAAAAGTCCAAATAAATGTTGTTGAAGTGTTCGTTCACAATGAAGTAGGTGCAAAAAATGCTTCACAGACTTGTAGGAGTACAGTGACACCCCCTTTTGCATCCCCACTCACCAGAACAGGACGACCCCCAGCTTTGCAGTCTGGGGGTCACTTCAGGCTTGTTAATGGTATCCCACACGTGTGGATTGGTCTTAAAACATCAGATGATGGATCGGTGTAAACATCAGATGATAGATTTCCAATAGGAGGCTCTCAACAGGATATGCAGGCACCCAGAAATACAAAGAGGATGGACTGATAGTGAAGTACTGTTATAAAAGTAGATTTAATGCGCATAGGGATCAGTACTTACAAGACACAATTAACCTGTTGCCGCCCGCCCACTGTCATATGACGGCGGAGCGGTGCGGCTCTTGTTCTGGGCCGCCATCATATGACGGCGGCTGGTTTACACAGGGCATGCACGCGATCGCGGGCGCGCAGCCCTGCTCTGTTGGTATCGCCGTGTCCCCGGGACACAGCGCGTCACCGACAGGGGTGAACAGCCATTGGGCATGGCTGTTCACCATGTGATCGGCCACGATTACGTCACGGCCGATCACAAAGGGTGTTCCCGCTTTAGACCGCGCAAGCGCGCGTGATCGGGAGTGCGCAGCGCGGTCACGTCGGTGGCGGCGTGTTCCCAGGAACACTGCTCGTCACCGACAAGGGTAAACAGCCAATGGCTGGTGGCTGTTTACCACGTGATCGGCTGTGATCCATTCACAGCCGATCACTAACTGTAAACATAGACCGGTTACTAGCTGTCACCGACTCTTCTCTCCTCACACACCGTTTCCAGTGTGAGGAGAGAAGAGCCAGGAGCAGTGAGTGACCGATCTATGTGTGTTCTGTAGTGTACTGCACCAACACCACAAAGAGAACCTGTCACATTGCCCTCCCCCCAATTACAGCTGTCACCCAACAGTCACCACATCAGTACTTATTAAAGTGCACCTGTCACCCATCAGTGCCCACAAAGTGCACCTGTCACCCATCAGAGCCCACTAAGTGCACCTGTCACCCGTCAGTGCCCACTAAGTGCACCTGTCACCCGTCAGTGCCCACTAAGTGCACCTGTCACCCGTCAGTGCCCACTAAGTGCACCTGTCACCCGTCAGTGCCCACAAAGTGCACCTGTCACCGTCAGAGACTGCCGTCAGCGGTGCACCTGTCACCCTTCAGTGACCGCCATCAGTGACCGTCGTCAGTGACCCATCCGTGACCCTCATCTGTCACCTATCAGTCCAATAAAGTGCACCAGTCACCATCAGAGACTGCCATCAGTGACTGTCAACCGTTACCTGTTACCTGTCACCCACCAGTGACCGTCGCACGTCACCGATCACCTGTCGCCCATCAGTGACCGTCACCTGTCACCGATCACCTGTCACCCATCAGTGACCGTCACCTGTCACCCATCACCTGTCGCCCATCAGTAACCGTAATTTGTCACCTGTCACACAGCCCATCAGAAAAAATGTCCAAAAGATTTTATACAAGTGAGGAGGCGTTCCAGATCCTCTCCATGACTGATGAGAGCAGCGGGGAGCTCTCATCAGATTCAAATGCCAATTCCTGTGAATCAAATTCAGCATTTGAACCGATCGAAAGTAGTGGATCGGCAAACGATTCAGAGGAAGAATGGATCCCTCCTAAAAGAGCACGGCGCTCTGGAAACCAGGCAGCCACCAGCAATATACCCCAGGATCAAATTCCCAGTACTAGCGCTGCTGCCAGCAATAGACCCCAAAACCAAAGGCCCAGTCCTAGAGCTGCCGCCAGTGAAAGGCCACAAGAAATGCCCAGTACTAGCACTTCCGCAGCATCACGCCCAAATGCCAGCACAGGAACTCCAACTACCAGCACTGGAGTGCCACATCCCCCAAGAGCCAGGGCCGCTACATATCTCCCAGAAGGTCTTGCCAATCCAACATGGCTGCCTTCTGACTCAGAATCAGCAAGAATTCCCCCTTTCACGGCACAGCCAGGTGTGCAGGCCAATACCCAAAATTTTTCTGCAATTGATTGTTTTAATTTATTTTTGCCCAACACTTTGCTGCAACTCATCATGGACCAGACCAATTTATATGCCCAGCAGCATATTGCCAACAACCCCCAATCTTCTTACGCCCGTCCATTCGAGTGGAAGGATTTGACTCTGGAGGAGTTCAAAATGTTTATGGTCCTCACCATAAACATGGGGCTTACAAAAAAAAAATAAAGGACATGCCTATTGGTCCACCCACCCCATTCACCACATGCCCATTTACTCTTCTGTAATGCCCAGGTCCCAATACGAAATGATAATGTGCTTCCTTCATTTTAAAGACAACACCCAGTGCCCTCCCCGCAATCATCCAAATTACGATAAATTATATAAACTTCGCCCACTCATTAATTTCTTTTCCCAACGATTTGCAGAACTCTATGTCCCCGATAAGCATATATGTGTAGATGAGTCCCTGGTACCCTTTTCTGGCCGGCTAGGAATAAAACAATACATTCCTAGCAAAAGGGCCAAATACGGAGTGAAATTTTATAAGCTTTGCGAGAGAGCCACAGGATATCTGTATGCGTTCCGCATATACGAAGGAAGAGATTCCCAGATCCAGCCCCCTGAGTGCCCGGCCTACATGGGCACAACTGGTAAAATTGTATGGGACCTGGCTTACCCACTGCTGAAGAAAGGTTACCACATATACCTGGATAACTTTTATACCAGCCTGCCCCTTTTCAAACACCTATACCTCGCACAAACCCTGGCCTGTGGAAGCTCCAGAAAGAATAGAAAGGGCTTCCCACAAGCCATAGTAAACAAGAAATTGCGAAGGGGAGAAAGAGCAACTTTGAGATGCAACGAAGTGCTGGCCTTGAGGTGGAAGGATACCAGGAATGTGTACATGATGTCCACCATCCATGACGACACTACCGTTGAAGTTCAGAGAAGACGAGGTCCCATTGTGAAGCCAAAATGTGTACAAGATTACAATCTGTACATGGGGGGGTGGATTTCAACGACCAAATGCTTCAGCCCTATTTAGCAATAAGGAGGTCCCGTTTCTGGTACAAGAAAGTAGCACTCTATTTAATTCATTTGGCCATTTATAATGCCTACATAATTTACACCAAATCCACCGAAAGCCCTGCCCACTTCCTAAAATTCATTGAAGAAGTTGTCACGTCCCTCATCTACCATCAAAGACCCCCCCCAGAAAACCTTCGCTCTGATGCTGTAAGCCGACTGCATGAACGCCACTTCCCGGACCACATTCCCCCATCTGAAGCAGGCCAAAGACGCCAAAAAAGATGTTGAGTATGCAGCAGTAAAGGATTTCGAAGAGATACCAGCTACCATTGTTCCCAGTGTCCCCTTGAAACCGGCCTTTGTATTGGTGAATGCTTCAGACTATATCACACATCCCTTAAATATTAGCCCATATTCTTAACCACTTCCCCATTTTCATGATCTGTGCTGACCATTTCCCATGCTTCCTCAAATAACCATTCCACTGCCTTCTATGTGAACTGACCCTGGCCTGTTTTTTGACTATGCCTCTGCCAACCGTTTGGACTGCTTACATGTGAACCGACCCTGGCCTGTTTTACCAACTACGCTTCTGCCTACTGTTTGGACTGCTTTCATGTGAACTGACCCTGGCCTGTTTTACCAACTATGCTTCTGCCTAATGTTTGGACTGCTTACATATGAACTGACCATGGCCTGTTTTACCAACTACGCTTCTACCCACCACTTGGACTGCTTGCACGTCATCTGACCCTGGCCTGTTTTATGGACTTTGCTTTTGCCTACCGCTTGGACTGATCTGTTGCCCTGCTACTGTAGGACACAGGGGTCTCACATGTGAGGGGCTCCAGAAATGTTTTTCCGGATGGAGAAAACAATTTTTTTTGTTGTCTCCGGGTTTCGTAATTTCCGGATTAGGGTCTGGAGTCCGGAGGCTTCATAGAGATTTGGGTGGGTCGAAGCCTCTACCCCTGTGCCCCTGTGCACAGGTCTTACCTGATTGCGGCCCTCAGCCTGCTGCTGACTTACTGCCGCCATCCCCCTGCCTGCAGCATAAACTGACCACACCTCTGCCTGCTACCTGGACTATGGAAATAATTAGCTGTAGCAAGAGGCAGTATGTTTATGAAGGGCTGGAGAGCGGTACAATAATGAGTGAAGGGAGGTAACGGTGTACCAGGACCAATATTATGGCTGTGTTGGCTGTCTCTGCCTGGACAATTTCTATGGACAAATGCTTTGGCTGTGCTGACGATATCCTTGTGCTGACTATAGACAATATTCCTGCCTGCTGCCTGGATAATTACTATTGTTGCTAAGCACATCCCTGCCTGCTGCCTGCTGCCTGCTGCCTGCACCAATTCTCTCCTCTGGGGACACTACTAAAACCACAGGTAATACTTTTTTTTTACCCTTTCCTCAATAGAATTTATTTTGGAGTGTAATTTTTGGTATGTAAATGCAATGTGTTAGAAATATAAGGGCCTTCAAAAATAATAGGTTGTCAGGAAATTAGATGTGTAATTTATGCTTGTAGAACGCCTGAAGGTGCTACTTCAATGGTGGGCCTCTGTGTAAAAGTCTGACACATGTGGTATCGCCATACTCAGGAGGAGTAGCAGAATGTATTTTGGGGTGTCATTTTTTCTATGTACATGCTATGTGTTGAAAATATCTTAAAAATGGACAACTTTGTGGAAAAAAAATGCGTTTAATTTTTTTTCCACATTTTCCAAAAACTTCTGGAAAAAAATGAACCGTTCAAAAGACTCATTATGCCTCATAGATTATACATTGGGGTGTCTGCTTTCCAAAATGGGGTCATTTTGTGGGTGTTTCCATTGTCCTGGGGCTCCAGGGCCTTCAAAACTGTAATAGGTGGTTGAGAAATGAGATGTGTAATTTATGCTTGTAGAACGCCTGAAGGTGCTACTTGCCTGGCGGGCCTCTATATGTGGCCAGGCTGTGTAAAAGTCTCACACATGTGGTATCGCCATACTCAGGAGGAGTAGCAGAATGTGTTTTGGGGTGCCATTTTTGCTATGTACATGCTATGTGTTGGAAATATCTTAAAAATAGACAACTTTGTGGGGAAAAAAATGTGTTTTCATTTTTTTTCCACATTTTTCAAAAACTTCTGGAAAAAAATGAACCATTCAAAAGACTCATTATGCCTCATAGATTATACATTTGGGTGTCTGCTTTCCAAAATGGGGTCATTTTGTGGGTGTTTCCATTGTCCTGGGGCTCCAGGGCCTTCAAAACTGTAATAGGTGGTTGAGAAATGAGATGTGTAATTTATACTCCTAGAATGCCTGAAGGTGCTACTTCTCTGGCGGGCCTCTATATGTGGCCAGGCTGTGTAAAAGTCTCACACATGTGGTATCGCCATACTCAGGAGGAGTAGCAGAATGCATTTTGGGGTGTCATTTTTGCTATGTACATGCTATGTGTTAGAAATATCTTAAAAATGGACAACTTTGTGGAAAAAAAAGCGTTTTCATTTTTTTTCCACATTTTCCAAAAACTTCTGGAAAAAAATGAACCATTCAAAAGACTCATTATGCCTCATAGATTATACATTGGGTTGTCTGCTTTCCAAAATGGGGTCATTTTGTGGGCGTTTCCATTGTCCTGGGGCTCCAGGGCCTTCAAAACTGTAATAGATGGTTGAGAAATGAGATGTGTAATTTATGCTTGTAGAACACCCGGAAGGTGCTACTTGCCTGGCGGGCCTCTATATGTGGCCAGGCCGTGTAAAAGTCTCACACATGTGGTATCGCTGTACTCAGGAGGAGTAGCAGAATGTATTTTGGAGTGTCATTTTTGCTATGTACATGCAATATGTTGGAAATATCTTAAAAATTGACAACTTTGTGGGGAAAAAAATGCGTTTTCATTTTTTTTCCACATTTTCCAAAAACTTCTGGAAAAAAATGAACCTTTCAAAACACTCATTATGCCTCATAGATTATACGTTGGGGTGTCTGCTTTCCAAAATGGGGTAATTTTGTGGGTATTTGTACTGTCCTGGCTTGTTAGTGTCTCATGAAATTAGATAAGTCTTCAGTACATCAGGTGTGATCAGGTGTGATCAGGTGTGATCAATTTTCAATGATTTGCACCATAGCTTGTAGACTCTATAACTTTCACAAAAACCAAATAATATACTCTAAGGCTGTATTCACACCTATGCATATTTAGTGCTTTTTGCATTTTGCAGATTTGCACTACAGTTCATTTAACATGATTTCCTATGGAACACGATCTGTAGTACAAATCTGCAAAATGCAAAAAGCACTAAAAATGCATAGGTGTGAATACAGCCTAATTAGGGTTATTTTTACCAAAGATATGTAGTCATGTAAATTTTGGCCAAAATTTATGAAGAAATATTAGTAATTTGCAAAATTTTATGACAGAAACAAAGAAAAAGGCATTTTTTCACCAAATTTTCAGTCTTTTTTTATTTATAGCACAAAAAATAAAAAAAACCACTAGTGATTAAATACCACAAAAAGAAAGCTCTATTCGTGTGAAAAAAAGGACGCAAAATTTCATTTGGGTACAGTGTTGCATGACTGAGTAATTGTCATTCAAATTGTAAGAGCGCTGAAAGCTGAAAATTGGTCTGGGCAGGAAGGGGGTGAAAGTGCCCTGTAGGCAAGTGGTTAAAAACAGGCATGGATATAAGACTGTGCATACAGGAAGCAGCCGTTGATAGAGTGCATTCCACGGGCCGGAAGTGACGTCAATCGAAACAGGAAATTATGTCAATGCATTTCGCCCTCCGGACCTCCTTTAACCACTTGTCTACAATGACGTTCATAAATGTACCTTGGTAGACAAGTAATTAAAGTATGTGTGAACCCTCACCTTGTAAAACAACCCATTCAGTTTAAAAGAGAAATGAAAGTCAAACCATTATAAATTCTTTTTTTTTCCTTTTTTATAAGTGATCACATACCCTTTGTTCTCAGCTGCATAAGGAGCTCAGAGAACTGGGGATGGTGAAACAGCAGGACACTGGTCTTCCCAATGAATGGCTATGCAAAGGGGGGTTTCAGCACAAGTCTGATCATTGGAGGAGAGCAAGCTGAATTCTCAGCACAGCCAGAAAAGTATGCTGTGCCCTCATGCCTAGTGTGGTCAGTTTGCAATAGGACAGTGGGGGGACTGGCAGGAACACCAGGGATTTCCCACAAAGGAAGCAATACAAAAAGAACAGGATATTTTTCATAGAAGTACATGGTACAGCAGGCACATATCAGGAATATGAAATGTTCGGGTGTATACAGTATATTATTTAACTGTGGTGACTTTAGAGGCTACCTTGGGTATGTCTAATACAGTATTCAATTGTTAGTTGTTAATGTTATTCTGGAAGTTTATAATAATTGGCTGAACATAGATAATGTATTTGAATATGATTTATGTTGTCAAAATGACCTATAATTAAGTTAATGTGTAAGTCCACCCTTACACTAAAATCCCTGCATCTATAGACATCCACATTCTAACACTAACCTATCTAGCCCTGTAAAGAAGAAATCACTATACATACCTTTTCTGAAGCCGATCCGACCCGATCTCCAGCAGCAGAAGCTCTGCAGAGGACACAGCTGACAACGGCTGTAAAATGAATAGGACTTACTATGTGGCTTCCATTGTCAGACGTGTCCTCTGCACCCGCCTCCACAGCTCAGCCGCGGCTGACAGCTCAGCTTGGGATCAGGTTGGATTCGCTTCAGAAAAGGTATGTACAGTGCCTTGAAAAAGTATTCACACCCCTTGAAATTTTCCACATTTCCACATTTTCATGTTACAACCAAAAACGTAAATGTATTTTATTGGGATTTTATGTGATAGACCAACACAAAGTGAGACATAATTGTGAAAATGGAAGGAAAATTTTCAAACTTTTTTACAAATAAATATGTGAAAAGTTTGGTTTGCATTTGTATTCAGTCCCTTCACTCTGATATCCCTAACTTAAATCTAGTGGAACCAATTGCCTTCAGAAGTCACCTAATTAGTAAATAGAGTCAACCTGTGTGTAATTTAATCTCAGTATAAATACAGCTGTTCTGTGAAGCCCTCAGAAGTTTGTTAGACAACCTTAGTGAGCAAACAACATCAGGAAGGCCAAGGAACACACCAGGCAGGTCAAGGATAAAGTTGTGGAGATGTTTAAAGCAGGGTTAGGTTATAAAAAAAATATCCCAAGCTTTGAACATCTCATGGAACTCTGTTCATTCCATCATTTGAAAATAGAATGCGTATGGCACAACTGAAAACCTACCACGATATCTAAATTGACAGGCCGGGTAATGGGAGTATTAATCAGAGAATCAGCCAAGATGCCCATGGTAACTTTGGAGGAGCTGCAGAGATCCACAGCTCAGGTAGGAGAATCTGTCAACAGGACAACCAGTATGCCCCGTACACACAATCGGATTTTTCGACAACAAATGTTGGATGTGAGCTTGTTGGCGGAAAGTCCGACCATGTGTATGCTCCAAGGTGTTGGATAGAAAGATCTGGATGCCGCACACTGGATAAAGTAGAAAACTTGTCTTTATTGTAGAGATAGGACCATCAAAAGTACAAGACAATCATGCAGGATGTACAGGATCAGCTGACGCGTTTCACACTCGAAACTGAGTGCTTGTAAGCACTCAGTTTCGAGTGTGAAACGCGTCAGTTGATCCTGTACATCCTGCATGATTGTCTTGTACTTTTGATGGTCCTGTCTCTACAATAAAGACAAGTTTTCTACTTTATCCAGTGTGCGGCATCCAGATCTTTCTATCCAACACCTTGCTCTACTCAGCATTTAGCCAGCACCTGGGACTCTTCAACTCTGAAGGCTTCACATTTAACCTTACACCTGGGTCTGGATCCACCTGAGCGGTGAAAAACTCTCCATGTGTATGCTCCATCGAACATTTGTTGTCAGAATTTCCGCCAACAAATGTTTGTTGTCGGACTTTCCAATCGTGTGTACACAAGTCCGTCTGACAAAATTCCACGCATGCTCGGAATCAAGTACGAGCTGGAGATATAACTAGCTTTCATAATGGAGATATCACGAGCATCTTGTATGTCACTACGTTCGTAATTGTTGGCCAACATTTGTGTGACCGTGTGTATGCAAGACAAGTTGGAGCCAACATCCTTTGAACAAAAATCCACAGTTTTGTTGTCGAAAAGTCCGATCGTGTGTATGGGGCATAAGTCATGCACTCCACAAATCTGGCCTTTATGGAAGAGCGGCAAGAAGAAAGCGATTGTTGAAGAAAAGCCATAAGAAGTCCAATTTGCAGTTTGTGAGAAGCCATGTGGGGGACACAACAAACACGTGGAAGGTTCTCTGGTCAGATGAGACCAAAACTGAACTTTTTGGCCTAAAAGCAAAACACTATGTGTGGCAGAAAACTAACACTGCACATCATCCTGAATACACCATCCCCACCAAGAAACATGGTGCTGGCAGCTGGCAGTATGATGTTGTGGTGATGCTTTTCTTCAGCAGGGACAGGGAAGCTGACCAGAGTTGATGTGAAGATGGATGGAGCCAAATACAGGGCAGTCTTATGCCCTGTACACACGGTCGGACATTGATTGGACATTCCGACAACAAAATCCATGGATTTTTTCCAACGGATGTTGGCTCAAATTTGCCTTGCATACACACACGGTCACACAAAGTTGTCGGAATTTCTGAACGCCAAGAACGCGGTGACGTACACCACGTATGACGAGGCTGTAAAAGGGCAGTTCAATACCAAGCGCGGCACCCTTTGGGCTCCTTTTGCTAATCTCGTGTTAGTAAATGTTTGGTCAGAGACAATTTGCGCTTTTTCAGACTCGTGGTTTTCAAATCAGATTTCTGCTGTTCAGTTTGTGCTTGTGGGTTTGTATCTGGTCTTCAGTGCGTGCAGCGAGTTGCCATTGATTTGTCATTGTGTTCTTGTTCGTTCGTTAATGATTTTCAGGTCGCTCTTCACAGGCCTTGCTGTTCTTCAGTGCGTTCTGTTACTTCGTTCTGACCAGCCGACCGTTTTCTAGCCATGTTGCATGTACGTACTTATCGTAGAGATCGTGCTGTGTGGGGGCTTGGAGTTGGGGTTCTTACTTTGACACAAGCCCAGTCCATGAACAGGGCGAGGAGGAGTTCATGGACCAAGAATTGGTTGCTCCAGTGTGACCAATTCTGTCACATGCCTTTGCTCCGTGAGATCCGTGAGAATAATCCTGACGATTTCAGGAACTTTCTCTGAGATGGCGGACCCCGTTTTTCACCGTTTGTTGGCTTTGCTGACCCCTTATATCAGCAGGCAGGATACCTGCATGAGGCAAGCCATCACTCCGGAGCAGAGGCTAGTCGCCTCTGCGGTACTTGGTGATGAGCAGAAGCTTGCAGGACCTCAAGTTCTCGACAGGCATCTCCCCCCAGGCTCTGGGGATCATTATCCCAGAGACCTGTTCTGCCATCATCCAGGTCCTGCAGAAGGACTATATTAAGGTAAGATTTTTATCCTTTAACATCACATTTTATTGTATTTAATGTTTGCTAATGTAATGTATTTCTTTCCTTATTCCATAATTGCCATGATTGTAATGTGAATGTCCCCTTTGTCCTCATGCATGCTGGAATTTTTTTTTTCTCCTTCATACATATTTGCCTTCACGTACCTCCCCAGCATGCTCTCCTGGGCCTATATCCACCTGGCATAGTCACTTAACAATGTATTTTGTCAGCTCCATAGTAGTGCTTTACCCCAAACACCCCGTAAAATGTGTACAAATGTTATTTGTGCTTTAAAATCAGAGTGCCAGAGGCTTTTTTTTGGGTCCCAAAATCATTTGGAACCCTCCCTCCCCCCAACTGCTAACTCAGCTGATACCAATCCCCTATCTGCTGACTTTGCTAAACCCATACACACTATACCTACCTTTTTTGTGGTCAGATTTATGGGTGAATTCCCCAAAGCATGTAGTGCAAGGGCCTGCCTGAATACTTTAAAATGGTACTGTTGAAAGTTTTTGTATCCTATTATTATCTTGATAGGTAATATCAGAATGCAAAAATGTGCTAAAATGTTTACAGTGTGCATTTATATATTTGTATTATGACACTTCTTACCTGTCCAGTGGGCTGCCAATAGTGTAAAGTAAGAAGGGGCTGGCCAAAGTAATACACATTATTTAGGCATTCATCTCTCAATGAAGTGGAGAGGGTTACCTGTCCAAAACATCTCCCCCCCTAAAATGTATAAAATGGCCCATTGGGGGGGGGGGGGGGGGGGGGAATCTGATAGGTGGACTTTATACATTTGTCTTTAAATACTGCCTAAAATAAATGTTATACTGATGTTGGCCAAGAATGTTTGTGTCTAATCTGCTTTCAATGTTTATGTGCAAAATGATTAATTTTTGGTTCTTGTTTGACTCCACAGTTTCCTTCCAACCCACAGGAATGGCAGACTGTTGCCTCCCACTTTGCCGAGCGGTGGGACTTTCCTAACTGCGTAGGGGCAATTGATGGGAAACATGTCCACATAGTCCCACCACCCAACTTGGGGTCATACTTTTACAACTACATGGGATTCAATAGTATTGTGATGTTGGCGGTGGTGTTGGCTACTTACGAGTTCCTGTATGTGGACATGGGGAAGAATGGCCGAATGTCAGATGGTGGAGTCATTGCCCAGACGGAGTTCTACAGGCATCTCCAGAATGGCAGCTTGGGCTTGCCACCTCCAGAAGACAATGCGGAAGGACTCCCATTCGTCTTTATTGCAGATGAAGCGTTTGAGCTGGGGGACCATCTTATGCGGCCATCCCCTATTAGGACCCTCACCCTGGACCAGAGGGTTTTTAAATACCGGCTGGCCAGAGCCAGAAGAGTGGTGGAGAACACGTTTGGAATAATGGCCAGCTGGTTCCGCCTATTTCTTACACCGATACACATGGTGGAATATAAACTCAATCACATCATCCTGGCTTGCTATGTTCTCCACAACTTTTTAAGGAGACATTCTTGGAACTATGCTGGCTCAGTTGGGCCTGAGGCCGGAATTAATATTAATGAACCAAACCTGACGGCGGTTGAAGCTGGCCGTCCTGGTTTGCCCCCCCAGAGTGCCCGCGAGGTCCGTATAAGATACATGGAATACTTTGCGGGTAGGAGGGCCATCGATATGTCAGACAATGTCTGAGACCTTTTTTAAATAAAATGATATTTTAAACTGAACAAATATTTGCTTTGATTTACTGCTTGGCTTTCTTTTAGCTGTCTCCTCGGTTATGTTTAATAATGGTCTAATTTTTTGGCCTTTTTCTTCAACAGTGCAAACGAAATTTCATTGACACATGAAGTGACAATCTCTTCTTCAGCTAACTATTAATTATTATGTTCTGGGTCTATTACAAACACACACCTTATTTTTATTGTGAATGTATGTAATGCATTACTGACAAAAATAATAATAATTTTCAACGCCATGCCCTAAATTTGTGGAGTCCTGAAAATGGAGTGATTGTGTAAAATTAGAAATCACTGTTGGGTGCTATTTACTAAAGGAAAATACACTTTGCACTACAAGTGCATTTGAGACTGCACTGAAACTGCACTTGTAGTGCAAAATGGATTTGCCTTTAGTAAATAACCACCATTGCGACTGAAAACACCAACTTTACTCCAAAAAATGCTTTTGAGCATTGAAAGAAGAAGCCACACATTGTTGATTTTTAATCAAAGCACAATCAAATGTGCGTTTCTAAAAGGTTTTTTGAACAAACCAACATCTTTGTTGTATAACAATTTTTTAGGTCACATTAATAAGTAGAAATTGCCTTTTAAGGTAAAACAGGCATGTTTAAAACCATAAAAAAATACACAACTCTGGAACTTACAAAGTTCAATTTTTATAGAAAGTGAAGGCAATATCAGACATGAGTATTTATAAACTGTGTTTGATATTGTGTTCAGCAGATGGGGTGAAGTCACCCCTGGAAAAGCCAAATTTTGAAGATGCACACAAATTGCCTAATGTCAACATGTGCTAGCTGCCATCATGGGGGATCAATGGATGTGTTTTGTGGGTGCAACCCCTTCCTCTCAGCTACTTTATTATTGAGGAAGGGGTTGCGCCCACAAAATGCGTACATTGATCTCCCGTGATGGAAGATAGCACATGTTGACACACTGTGTGCATCTTCAAGATTTGGCTTTTCTATAAAATGTAAAAAAATTGTCAGAATAATAATAATAAAGCAGAAATAAGTTAGGGATTTCTGGGTGTTTTAAATCCTCCCTAAAACATCAATGATGATCTTCATTTTGTTTTGAACATCATTGATGTTTTGCTTGATGTTTTCCAAATCCCTATTATGCCCCATTATCTCCCCGATGAGGATCTGGGCACTTTCACTGGTGAAGTGACATTCCTCTTCCACAACATCACGATCACCTAAAATATTAAAAAAAACACACACCATGTATTATAAATATGCAGGCATCCATCTCTTACCTGAAGCTGTGGTCGCAGACACTCACCTGTTGTGGTGACAATTTCCACGTCTCCCTCCTCCTCCTCTGTTTGGGTTTGGGGGATTTCTCCTTCTTCCTGAGGTGGGGGGTCCATGGTCTCCTCTGATGAGTGGTGTCCTCAGAGTCTTTTCTCCCCTATGTTAAAAAAAAATAGGTATACTTAGCACACAGATATTTGAGGCCAGAAATAGCAATATGAAACATTGCTTGGAAGTGGGGTACAATTGTCTCTTTTGGCAGAGTTGCAAGATGAAGATATATTGTTGTCCTTTGTCAAGCTTGAATACTTACCTGTTTTGTACAAGCTTCACAGATGGAGACACCCCTATAGTATACACTGGAGCACCTGTGTGGGCCCCCTAATAAAAAGGGTGTTCTAGTGTCCCACACTAGTGCTCCAGCATCCAGATGTGTAAACAGCTGCTGAGTGTCTTCTCCTTACACAGAATCTAGTTTGCATTTCATTCTAGTTACTAACCCATCTAGACAACAAACGTATTTTAAGAGAAGTAGGCCAGAAAAAATTTATTGAACTGCATCTGGACAAAACATGGTGTTTTATTGGCTGAAAGAACAATGTTTCCTACGAACGAATAATGTGTCCATGAACATGAAAGTTGCCATTTTAAACTGTACAACAGTAAAGAAAAGCACATGGAGCAGCACGAATGTAATAAAAATTAAGAATAGGAACACAGAACAACTACTTACTTTTTTGCAGCACTCTCCTGATCCTTCTATACTGATCGTGCTCCCTTAATTTGAGGTCCGACCACCGCTTCCTCAGTTGATCCTTGGATCGCCGTACCACAAAATTCCTGTGCAGATTCTTCACAACTTTCGCCATGATCTTGGCCTTTCTGACATTGGTGTTGGGGTAAGGTCCATACTTCCCATCATAGTCGGCCCTTTTCAATATGTCCACCATCTCAACAAAGGCCATATTTGATCCCTTAAATCTCCTTCGGGATCGTGATGTTTCTGGCTCCGGCCTTTCCTCCTCCTCCTCGTTTCTGCTATTAGCACGCACCTGTTGTGTCTCTACCATGTGCTCTTCCCCCATGCGCCGAACGAGAAGGGGCGGGGAATTGACTAGAAAGAACGTCAGGGGCGGGCGGAGTTTCACGCATGCGCAGTGTATATACAGCGTAACACGTGTGCGTCGTACGTACGATCTGTGAGTGGAGGAAGGAGTATGGGAAGTGCCGATCATGATAACGAAGGTAACATTTAAACTTGGGCCTATACTGCTTATAGATTGAGGCCTATATTGGGACAAGATTAGGAGACTTTAGCCTGACATTAGGGTTTGTCTTGTGTATTGCAGATAAAATGGATGGCTTCAGTGACCACAACTTCCTCCCCCTGTTCATAGACAAGTACAGGGAGCTGCCCTGTCTGTGGCAGGTCAAACACCCGCATTATACTCATAAACAAAAGAGGCAGGCAGCACTGGAGAAACTGCTGGAGTTGGTGAAGCCGGTGGTCCCCACAGCAACCATCCCCTATTTAAAAGCCAAAATTGGTGGCCTGAGGAGCACATATCTTAGGGAGCGCAAGAAGGTCCAGGATTCCCAGAGATCCGGAGCAGCAGCAGATGACATTTATGTCCCCAGGCTGTGGTACCATGAGAGACTTTGTTTTCTGACAGACCAGACTGAAGTCAGGGAATCCCTCTCAACCCTTCCTTCCACTCTTCCTTCCACCCTATCTTCCACCCCAGCTGAGGCTTCCGATGTCCAACCTGGAACTTCCAGACAGGAAGAAGTGGAGGAGCCCAGCTTGAGCCAGGTATAGCATTGTTCTACAGATTTCTGGTCAATAAATAAATGATGTTTACTAGATGTTATTATTGATCACTAATTGCTGAATTAATAAAGTGTTTTACATATCAATAGACAGTAGTGGGCAAAAATAATTGGGACAAGAAAGAAAAATGCTGGGCTCAGAATGATAGTCTTTTCTATTTATTAACATTCAATTTGCAACAGTAATGAGATGAAAATTGTGTGTGATTGATGAAGAAAAAACTAAAACTATGTCCCTTTTTCATACACAGGAAGACCTCAGCCAGGAGGAGGCTGTGGAATGTGGCACACAGGAGGAGGCTGTGGAATGTGGCAGCCAGGAGGAGGCGGGGGTTAGCGGCAGCCAGCAGGAGGCGGGGTAAGTGGTAGCCAGAAGGTGGCAGGGCCCAGTAGGAGCCTCACAGAATCCCAGGTCCTTCCCCTCCACCTTCCAAACAAAGGACCCAGGAAGGGGAGTAACGTGGAGGATTCAGCACTCAGGCTGATTCAGGAGGCTTCTGCATCCCTCAGAGCCACCACCACTCATGAAGAGGCCTTTGCCTGCATGGCTGCCACAAAACTGCAGGACATGCAGGAGGGCCAATTCCTCATGTGTGAGGACATGCTTTATAAAACATTAACTAAGGGGGTGAGGGGCGAAATCACACCCAATACCCACCTGTGTGAGTTGCATCATTCTCCTCCTCCTCCTGCCACACCTCCAACACCACAGCCACAGCGTGGAAGGAAGAGTGGAAGGAAGACAAGAAAGTGATGACCTGGGTTCAGTCTGGTCTGACAAAAGATGCAGGCTCTTGTATGACCACAGCCTGGGGACATAGATGTCATCTACAGCTGTTCATGATCTCTTGGACTTCTGGACCAGATTGTACTCCCTTATATATGGACTCCTCAAGGCCACCAATTTTGCAGTAAAATAATTGATGTGTGCCCTGGGGGCCAAAGGCTTCGCCAATTTCTGCTGTTTCTCCAGCGTTGCCCCCCTCTTTATTTGGTTATGACCCCTTAATAAATTTTCGGTTTGTTTATTATACTTGCCTATGTGTGTTTTCCTTCAAAAAGGACAGTTTGTTTGTGAGGAGGCAGGTACATTTCAAAAATACAATGTGAAATTAACAAGAGACAGCAACACCAAGTAATCTCCTTGAGATTAAATAATACAAGATAATAATCGTGTTGTGGTAACTTGACACACAAAACACACCCAAAACTATTCTGGAGTTTGGAAAAAATATACAAAAAATAACATGAGATCAGGATTTCAAAAAATAAAAACAAACAAAAAAAAATCTAAAAACATAAAAAAAATTGAATTCTTTTTGGGAGATGTGACAAATAAAAATATTATATTCATGAAATCATGATAAATAATAAAGAAAGAAGTTTGTGAGAAGTCTGTGCGAATATGAGCAGCAAAACAACTTCATTCTTCTAGCATTATAAAGAAGAAGAGAGTGCGCTGCATTAAACAATTTAAAACATTGCAGTGTGACGAAAGTGCTATATGCATTACTAACACTAATTTTACCAGACCGAGCAGTTCTGTCTCAGGATTTATTCTGAGCATGCATGGCACTTTGTGCGTCGGAATTGTCCACACACGGTCGGAGTTGACGCAAACGGATCTTGTTGTCGGAAAATTTTATAGCCTGCTCTCAAACTTTGTGTGTCGGAAATTTCGATGGAAAAAGTCTGATGGAGCCCACACGGTCGGAATTTCCGACAACAAGCTCTGGTCGCACATTTTACATCGGAAAATCCAACCGTGTGTACAGGGCATTAGAAGAAAACCTGTTAGAGTCTGCAAAAGGCCTGAGACTGGGGCAGAGGTTCACCTTTCAGCAGGACAATGACCTTAAACATACAGCCAGAGTTACAATGGAATGGTTTAGATCAAAGCATATTCATGTGTTAGAATGGCCTAGCTAAAGTCCAGACCTAAATCCAATTGAGAATCTGTGGCAGGACTTGAAAATTGCTGTTTACAGACCCTCTATCTAATCTGACAGAGCTTGAGCTTGTTTGCAAAGAAGAATGGGCAAAAATTTCACTCTCTAGAGCAAAGCTGGTAGAGACATCCCCAAAAAGACTTGCAGCTGTAATTGCAGCAAAAGGTGGTTCTACAAAGTATTAACTCAGGGGGCTGAAAACAAATGCACACCACACTTTTCACATATTTACTTGTAAAAAATTTGGAAAACCATTTATCATTTTCCTTCCAATTCACAATTATGTGCCACTTTGTGTTGGTTTATCACATAAAATCCCAATAAAATAACTTTATGTTTCGGGCTGTAACATGATAAAATGTGGAAGATTTCAAGGAATAGGAATACTTTTTCAAGTCACTGTATACTAATTTCTTCTTTATAGGGCTAGATAGGTTAGTGTTAGAACGTCGATGTCTGTAGATGCAGGGATTTTAGTGTTAGGATGGACTTCAAAGTACCACAGATCAAACAATGTAGCAGAAATGATTGTCATTTATTAGCCTATATACACTCTTGGAGTGTTGCCAGCAGTTCATGTTTTGTGAATGTCCACTTGTGGAATGTAGATTTTGTGGAAGCAATGATGAATAGTCAGATGAATCTTGTAAAGAACTTGTTTATTCCCAGCCAGCAGTGAACAGCATGTGAACCTTTTCCTAGTTTCACTTCATAACTTCCTACTTCCTCTTCCCACCCCCAGGTCCTCACACATACATTTCAACATCTTTCCCCTTTTAAAGATAAGGTATGCATATATAAAGAAGTGTAATATAGAACCAACAAGGATTGCAGCATAGCAAAGAACAACATATAACAAAATACTGGGTAAGAGCAGTGTGTGATAAAGTCTTGGAACTTTGGATTGGGTTTACGCACTCTTCCAGATCGAGTAACAACTTGTGGGGCTTGCGATTCTGAAACCTTTTGCCTATCGCCATCATAATTTTGTTGTGGTTGTGTGTTACATCCATTGTTGGAAGAGTCAGTTGGCACAGCAGCAGATAGCTGTACTTGGGGTCCTGAAGTGATCATAGGCACATGGGCAGTGGCAGTACAATATGATTCAGGTACCTGTAGGAGGTGACGGTATCTTACATATGTCCTACCATCAGAATGGACAACATAGCTGTTTGGTTGGCAGGCCCTTCCATGAACCGTGGCCAGTTTGTCAAATCCACGGGTTGTCTCAATCTTTACCACCTGTCCAAGCTCCAGAGGAGAAAGGCATCTGGCTGATTTGTCATGGCTTATCTTTCCTTTGTAAATTTTATATAAACAGCACTAGCAGGATAACCCTACATTAGATATACATATAAATATGAATGTGTGAACCTTATACTAAAGACCTAATTGCATAGTTGCATAGTTACATAGTAGGTGAGGTCGAAAAAAGACAGTCCATCAAGTCCAACCTATGTGTGTGATTATATGTCAGTATTACCTTGTATATTCCTGTATGTTGTGGTCGTTAAGGTGCTTATCTAATAGTTTCTTGGAACTATCGATGCCCCCCGCTGAGACCACCGCCTGTGGAAGGGAATTCCACATCCTTGCCGCTCTTACAGTAAATAACCCTCTACGTAGTTTAAGGTTAAACCTCTTTTCTTCTAATTTTAATGAGTGGCCATGAGTGTTGTTAAACCAATATAACTAACCAATATCCTCCAGACCCTTTATTAGCTTTGTTGCCCTTCTTTGTATTCTCTCCATTTCCAGTACATTCTTCTTTAGGACTGGTGCCCAGAACTGGACAGCATACTCCAGGTGGGCCCAGAGTCTTGTAGAGCAGAAGAATTATTGTTTTATCTCTGGAATTAATCCCCTTTTTAATGCATGCCAATATTCTGTTTGCTTTGTTAGCAGCAGCTTGGCATTGCATACCATTGCTGAACCTATCATCTGCTAGGACCCCCAGGTCCTTTTCCATCCTAGATTCCCCCAGAGGTTCTCCCCCCAGTGTATAGCTTGCATTCATATTTTTGCCATCCAAATGCATTATTTTACATTTTTCTACATTGAACCTCATTTGCCATGTAGTTGCCCACCCCATGGAGAATATGTCCTTGATGACACCCTGGAGGAGGGGTGAAACGCATTGACCCAATTACGGTTTCGTCAAACCGTTGACGTAATTTCCACCCTCTGTGGAACACACACGCTGTTTATTCAGCCTTTGTGTAAGTGGCACCTGAGATGTGTGATTCTTCACATTTTTAACAGTACTTCACTATGAGTTCTTTTTTTTTCTCCCTGTCCTTTGAGCTTGGTCATTGACTCTGAAAAGTCCCAGAATAATTTTGGAAGAGGCTCCTGCACATACTCATCTCGCTTATACTAGATTTGATTGATCACAGCTCTTTTTACCCTGGATTGCAAAGCTGGTGGTCTATGATTTCTGGTGAGTGGGGTCACAAGAGGGGAATGTGGCACACAGCACCAGCTATTTCCTTGGAGCACATAGGCACTTTATTTGGAGCACTTACCCCTTCTATCATTGAAAATATATTGTTACTATTAAGTTAAAATTATCACTGCAGAGTTATATCAATTGATCTCTTTTTTTTGTCACTTGGTTTACAGATATCCTATAAGCGCTGTATATATAACATCTTTTATCTTTCCTTTGTGCCTGAGTGTAAATAAAGCAGCCTGAACATCAGTCTCAATTCTTGGCAGGAGCTGGGATGGGACCATTGGAATCTGAGTCCTGGTTCGTCATGATAGTAAACGTTGTGTCAGAGAAGGCATGCCATGCCTAGGTGTGTTGCAGAGGTTAAGTAGGGCTGCATAAATGTCAGAACTAGGGATGAGCCGAACACCCCCTGGTTTGGTTCGCACCAGAACCTGCGAGTGGACCGAAAGTATGCGCAAACTTTAGAACCCCATTAAAGTCTATGGGACTCGAACGTTCGAAAACAAAAGTGCTCATTTTAAAGGCTAATATGCAAGTTATTGTCATAAAAAGGATTTGGGGACCCGGGTCCTGCCCCAGGGGATATGTATCAATGCAAAAAAAAGTTTTAAAAACAGCCATTTTTTCGGGAGCAGTGATTTTAATGATGCTTAAAGTGAAAAACAAAAGTGAAATATTCCTTTAAATATCATACCTGGGGGGTGTCTATAGTATGTCTGTAAAGTGGTATGTGTTTCCCGTGCTTAGAACAGTCCCTGCACAAAATTACATTTTTAAAGGAATAAAAGTCATTTAAAACTGCTTGCGGCTTTAATGTAATGTCGGGTCCTGGCAATATCGATGAAAATCAGTGAGACAAACGGCATGGGTACCCCCCACCCCCAGTCCATTACCAGGCCCTTTGGGTCTTGTATGAATATTAAGGGGAACTCCGCACCCAAATTAAAAAAAGGAAAGGCGTGGGGCCCCCAGGCCCTATGAACTTTGAACAGCAGTATACAGGCGGTGCAAACAAGACAGGGACTGTAGGTTTGTTGCTAAGTAGAATCTGTTTGTAATTTTGAACTGGTACATTTTTAAAGTGTAGCTCCAGCCAAAAAATCTATTTTTAAGCTTTTTGGAAAACATGGGGAAGGGTTATCACCCCTGTAACATTTGTTTTGCTGTCTGTGCACCTCTTCAGAAGATTTCACCTCACTTTCTGTCCCAGTGACAAATGTTTTTTGAAAATTTGGGTTTTTTAGTGAAACAAGGATTGATGATAAAGCATCAGTGAAGAGGAGACACACGTTTATCCCATATTAACTCTTACAGGAAAGAATTTCCCTTACTAGGGGTAGATTTAATCTCACTTCCTGTTGTCTCCTTCCGTTTGCAAGTACGAGTCGTTTGTAAGTTGGATGTATGTATGTTGGATGTTGCCCTATATACTCTGCAAAAATTGAGGCCTTAGGTGTTGGTGTTGCCACAACACTGTAAGCCCTCATAGTTACTCTAGGTGGGCGCAGGAATGGGCCCTGCTGTGAAACATTAGATCAAGAATTGTAATTACATGCCATTAATGAACAGTGGTAGAAAAATTGGGCCTTTGGTGGTGGTGGTGGTGTTGCCACAACACTTTAAGCCCTCACAGTTACTCTTGATGGGCGCAGGAATGGGCCTTGCTGTGAAATATTAAATCAAGAATTGTAATTACATGTCCCTGTTGAACAGGGGCAGAAAAATTGGGCCTTAGGCACTGGTGACACAACACTGCAACCCCTCACAGATGCTATAGTTGGAGTGCAGGAATGAGCCCTGCTGCAAAGTATTACATCAAAAATTGTAATTCTACGCCCCTGTTAAACAGGTGCTGAAAATTTGGGCCTTGGGCACTGGTACTGGTGCCACAACACTGCAACCCCTCACAGATACTCTAGTTGGAGTGCAGGAATGAGCCCTGTTGCAAAGTATTGCATCAAAAATTGTAATTACACGCCCCTGTTAAACAGGGGCTGAAAAATTGGGCCTTGGGCACTGGTGCCACAACACTGCAACCCCTCACAGGTACTCTAGTTGGAGCACAGAAATAAGCCCTGCCGCAAAGTATTGCATCAAAAATTGTAGGGCAGAAAAATTGCCAAAACACTGCAACCCCTCACAGATGCTATAGTTGGAGCACAGGAATGAGCCCTGCTGCAAAGTATTGCATCAAAAATTGTAAATATACACCCCTGTTAAACAGGGGCAGAAAAATTGGGCCTACGCCACTGGTGGCGGTGCCCAGAACCAAAAATGTTCTTACAAGCTATCAGCATGAAAATTGAGGAGGAAGAGGATTGTGACTCAGCATAACAGGATAGTAAATCAGCATCAGCATAGGCAGTCTTGAAGGGATCTCACAAAAAAAAATCAAACATCAGCATCAGGTGCTTGGTAGCTGGTGATCCAAGACTGATTCATTTTTATGAAGGTCAGCCGATCGACCAATTCGGTGGACAGACGCACCCTATGATTGGTTACAAAGCCTCCAGCAGCACTGAATGTGCGTTTCGAAAGAACGCTGGATGCAGGACAGGCCAGTAGCTCAGTTGCATACTGTGCAAGCTCTGGCCAGTGATCCATCCTTAAGACCCAGTAACCCAGAGGATTTTCGGTGGGAAAGGTGTCCAAGTCTGATCTTGCCCCTAGGTACTCCTGCACCATGTGAATCAGACGCTGGCAATGGTTGCTGGAACCGATCAGACCTTGGGGCTGCAGACTAAAAAATTGTCCGAACGCTTCGGTCAGACGGCCACCTTCTCCACCGCTCCTTCTGTGACTGACCGAAGCCTAAGCAACACGTTGTCCAGGAGGACCAGGAAATTGTAACCTCCCAGGCTCTGGAAACACGTTGCACAAACCTTTCTGCAAGGCCTCCCAAAGATGTTTCATCCTCTGCTCCCTCTGCGACGGCAAGATAAGGTCCGCCTCTATGCTGACACAATCCTCCTTCTCCTCCTCCTCCTCTTCCTGTGTGATCGGCAGGCACGCAGGAACCCTGTCTGGATAAAGGGGGCCTTGAGAGGAAAGGAAGTCCTCCTCTTCCTCCCTCTGTTCTGCCTCAAGTGCCCTGTCCATAATTCAACGCAGCGTGTGCACCAACAGGTGGACAAGAGGGACAGTGTCACTGATGAATGCACTGTCACTGCTCACCATCCTCGTGGCCTCCTCAAATGGTGACAGGACAGTGCATGCATCCCTAATCATAGCCCACTGGAGTGGGGAAAAAAAACCAAGGTCCCCTGACCCTGTCTTGGTGCCATAGTCGCATAGGTACTCATTGATGGCCCTCTGCTGCATGTGCAGCCGCTGCAGCATGGCCAACGTTGAGTTCCACCTGGTGGGCATGTCACAGACTAGGTGGTTCTTGGGCAGGTTAAATTCCTTTTGGAGGTCAGCCAGCCGAGCACTGGCTTTATATGACCTGCGGAAATGCACACAGACTTTCCTGGCCTGCCTCAGGACATCCTGTATGCCCGGGTACCTGCCCAAGAACCGCTGCACCACCAAGTTAAAGACGTGAGCCAAACAGGTCACATGGGTCAGTTGTCCCTGTCTGAGGGCGGAGAGGAGGTTGGTGCCATTGTTGCAAACCACCATACCTGCCTTAAGCTGGCGTGGCGTCAACCACCTGAACCTGCCCCTGCAGAGCTGACAGAATCTCTACCCCAGTGTGGCTCCTGTCCCCCAAGCACACCAGCTCAAGCACCGCATGGCATCTTTTTGCCTGCGTGCTTGCATAGACCCTTGAACGCCTACAGAGCACCGCTGGTTCCAAGGACAAATCAGCACAGGAAGAGGCCATGGAGGAAGAAGAAGAGGAGGGGGTGGAGGAGAGAGGTATGGCAGAATCACCACTAGTAGAATTTTGGAGGTGTGGTGGCGGAACAACCTCCAACACTACTGCACCCTGTCATGCATCCTTCCCAGCTGCCAGAAGAGTCACCCAGTGCGCGGTGAAAGTTAGGTAACGTCCCTGTACATGCCTGCTGGACCATGAGTCAGCGGTAATATGCAGCGAGGCAAGCGAGGCCAAGACACTGCCTTCCACCTGCCGGTAGAGAGCCGGAATCCCCTTCTGTGAGAAAAAGTGACGTTTGGGAACCTGCCACTGAAGAACCACACATTCCACAAACCCACGGAAGAGGGCAGAGTCTACCAACTGAAAAGGCAGCAGTTGAAGTGCTAGCAATTTAGGCAAGCTAGCATTCAACCGCTGGGCATGTGGATGGCTGGGTGCGAACTTCTTTCGGCGGTGCAGCAGCTGGGGCAGGGAAATTTGCCTGCTACAATCTGACGTTGGTGTACCGATAGCAGATTGCCAGCAAGTACTTGGCTGTGACACACCTAATTCTACACCTTCATTGCTCTCAGTGCAGGTTTCAGAGAGGACTGAAGGTATAGTGGGGTTGGAGATCCCAGCTGATGAGGAGCAAGGAGAGGCTTTGTTCTTTGGTGTGGGTCTTTTAGGTACGCTTGCCAACAAACTGCATGGCAGGTCAACATATGTCTGGTCAAGCATGTGGTGCCCAAGTGGGTGATGTTTAGGCCACGTGAGATACACTTGAGAAATATGTTGCAAATAGCAGCGGTGGGATCTGATGCACTCGTCTCAAAAAGGGCCCACACCAAAGAAATTTTGGAATAACGCACAGAGACAGCAGCGCCCTGCACATGCGGAGCTCTGCGGTGTGATGCAGTTGGTGTGCCCAACACTGTGGTCAAACAGTTCGGGGGACCCCTCAGGAGGACATGGTGGGGCTAGGGGAGGAGTGACTGATGCCATTGAGCTGAGGGAAGAGGCCGCGTTGGCAGCTGTTTGCCAGACAAAATACCCTGAGCCTGGGTGAGAGAGGATGAGAAGGATGAGGATGGCTTGGTCATCCACTCTACCAAGTCTTCCACATGTTGCGGCTCCACACGGCCAACGGCCGAAAAAAGGACAAGCGTGTCCCACGGCCACATGCTGATGAGGATGCACCGTCTCCATGACCAGCACTTTTGCCTATAGACACAGAGTCTGCTTGCCCTCTTTTATTGGCTTGTGACTGTCTGCCTCTCCTTGTTGGCCTTCCAGACATACTAATGGCCTGCAGTGAGATGTAGCTGCACAAAGCTGAGATATATATATATACTGATACTGCAGCTAGCAGAATCAACTGCCTGCCTGTGGTACTAGTAGGATCAGAAGAACAACACCAATTTTCTTTAGGTAGCTTTAGGTGCACACTGTGCAGAGGACACAGTACACTAAATGCAAATACTGTAGCTGCCTGCCTGTGGTACTGATAGGATCAGAAGAACACCACCAATTTCCTTCAAGTAGCTTTAGGTGAAAACTGTGCAGAGGACGCAGTACACTAACTGTAAATACTGCAACTGCCTGCCTGTGGTACTAATAGGTTTAGAAGAACACCACAAATTTTCTTCAGGTAGCTTCAGGTGCACACTGTGCAGAGGACACAGTGCACTAACTGTAAATACTGTAGCTGTCTGCCTGTGGTATTAATAGGAGAAGAACAACAGCAATTGTCTTCAGGTAGCTTTGGGTGCACACTGTGCAGAGGACGTACTACACTAACTTGTAAATACTACAGCTGCCTACGATACTAATAGGATCAGAAGAACACCACCAATTTTCTTCAGATAGATTTAGGTGCACACTGTGCAGAGGGCGCACTACACTAACTTGTAAATACCACAGCTGCCTGCGGTACAAATAGGATCAGAAGAATACCACCAATTTTCTTCAGGTAGCTTTAGGTGCACACTGTGCAGAGGACACAGTACACTAACTGTAAATGCTGTAGCTGCCTGCCTGTGGTATTAATAGGAGCAGAACAACAGCAATTGTCTTCAGGTAGCTTTAGGTGCACACTGTGCAGAGGAGGCAGTACACTAACTGTAAGTACTGAAGCTGCCTGCCTGTGGTACTGATAGGATCAGAAGAACACCACCAATTTTCTTTAGGTAGCTTTAGGTGCACACTGTGCAGAGGACACAGTACACTAACTGTAAATACTATAGCTGCCTGCCTGTGCTATTAATAGGAGCAGAACAACAGCAATTGTCTTCAGGTAGCTTTAGGTGCACACTGTGCAGAGGACGCAGTACACTTACTGTAAATACTGCACTTGCCTGCCTGTGGTACTAATAGGATCAGCAGAACACCACCAATTTCCTTCAAGTAGCTTTAGGTGAAAACTGTGCAGAGGACGCAGTACACTAACTGTAAATACTGCAGCTGCCTATCTGTGGTACTAATAGGTTTAGAAGAACACCACCAATTTTCTTCAGGTAGCTTTAGGTGCACACTGTGCAGAGGACGCACTACAATAACTTTTAAATACTACAGCTGCCTGCGGTACTAATAGGATCAGAAGAATACCACCAATTTTCTATAGGCAGCTTTAGGTGCACACTGTGCAGAGGACGCACTACACTAACTTGTAAATACTGCAGCTGCCTGCAGTACTAATAGGATCAGAAGAACACCATCAATTTTCTTCAGGTAGGTTTAGGTGCACACTGTGCAGAGGGCACACTACACTAACTTGTAAATACTGCAGCTGCCTGCAGTACTAATAGGATCAGAAGAACACCACCAATGTTCTTCAGGTAGGTTTAGGTGTACACTGTGCAGAGGACGCACTACACTAACTTGTAAATACTACAGCTGCCTGCAGTACTAATAGGATCAGAAGAATACCAACAATTTTTGTTCAGGTAGCTTTAGGTGCACACTGTGCAGAGGACACAGTACACTAAATGTAAATACTATAGCTGCCTGCCTGTGGTACTAATAGGATCAGAAGAACACCACCAATTTTCTTCAGGTAGCTTTAGGTGAAAACTGTGCAGAGGACGCAGTACACTAACTGTAAATACTGCAGCTGCCTGCCTGTGGTACTAATAGGTTAAGAAGAACACCACCAATTTTCTTTAGGCAGCTTTAGGTGCACACTGTGCAAAGGATGCACTACAATAACTTGTAAATACTGCAGTTGCCTGCCGTACTAATAGGATCAGAAGAACACCACCAATTTTCTTCAGGTAGCTTTAGGTGCACACTGTGCAGAGGACACAGTACACTAACTGTAAATACTGTAGCTGCCAGCAGTACTAACAGAATCAGAAGAACACCACCAATTTTCTTCAGATAGCTTTAGGTGCACACTGTGCAGAGGATGCACTACACTAACTTGTAAATACTACAGCTGCGTGTGGTACTAATAGGATCAGAAGAACAATACCAATTTTCTTCAGGTAGCTTTAGGTGCACACTGTGCAGAGGAAACAGTACACTAACTGTAAATACTGTAACTGCCAGCAGTACTAATAGGATCAGAAGAACACCACCAATTTTCTTCAGGTAGCTTTAGGTGCACACTGTGCTGAGGATGCACTACACTAACATGTAAATACTGCAGCTGCTTGCAGTACTAATAGGATCAGAAGAACACCACCAATTTTCTTCAGGTAGCTTTAGGTGCACACTGTGCAGAGGAAACAGTACACTAACTGTAAATACTGTAACTGCCAGCAGTACTAATAGGATCAGAAGAACACCACCAATTTTCTTCAGGTAGCTTTAGGTGCACACTGTGCTGAGGATGCACTACACTAACTTATAAATACTTCAGCTGCTTGCAGTACTAATAGGATCAGAAGAACACCACCAATTTTCTTAGGGTAACTTTAGGTGTACACTGTGCAGAGGACGCACTACAATAACTTGTAAATACTACAGCTGCCTGAGGTACTAAAAGGATCAGAAGAACAACACCAATTTTCTTTAGGCAGCTTTAGGTGCACACTGTGCAGAGGATGCACTACACTAACTTGGAAATACTGCAGTTGCCTGCCATACTAATAGGATCAGAAGAACACCACCAATTTTCTTCAGGTAGCTTTAGGTGCACACTGTGCAGAGGAAACAGTACACTAACTGTAAATACTGTAGCTGCCAGCAGTACTAACAGAATTAGAAGAACACCACCAATTTTCTTCAGGTAGCTTTAGGTGCACACTGTGCAGAGGACGCACTACACTAACTTGTAAATACTACAGCTGCGTGCGGTACTAATATGATCAAAAGAACAATACCAATTATCTTCAGGTAGCTTTAGGTGCACACTGTGCAGAGAACGCATTACACTAACTTGTAAATACTGCAGCTGCCTGTGGTACTAAAAGGATCAGAAGAACACCACCAATTTTCTTCAGGTAGCTTTAGGTGCACACTGTGCAGAGGACGCACTACAATAACTTGTAAATACTACAGCTGCCTGCGGTACTAATAGGATCAGAAGAACACCACCAATTTTCTTTAGGCAGCTTTAGGTGCACACTGTGCAGATGACAAAGTACATTAACTGTATATACTGAAGCTGCCAGCAGTACTAACAGAATCAGAAGAACACCACCAATTTTCTTCAGGTAGCTTTAGGTGCACACTGTGCAGAGGACGCACTACAATAACTTGTAAATACTACAGCTGCCTGCGGTACTAATAGGATCAGAAGAACACCACCAATTTTCTCTATGCAGCTTTAGGTGCACACTGTGCAGAGGACGCACTACACTAACTTGTAAATGCTACAGCTGCCTGCGGTACTAATAGGATCAGAAGAACACCACCAATTTTCTTCAGGTAGCTTTAGGTGCACACTGTGCAGAGGACGCACTGCACTAACTTGTAAATACTGCAGCTGCCTGTTATACTAAAAGGATCAGAAGAACACCACCAATTTTCTTCAGGCAGCTTTAGTTGCACACTGTGCAGAGGACGCACTACAATAACTTGTAAATACTACAGCTGTCTGCGGTACTAATAGGATCAGAAGAACACCATCAATTTTCTTCAGGTAGCTTTAGTTGCACACTGTGCAGAGGACACAGTACACTAACTGTAAATACTGTAGCTACCTGCCCGTGGTATTAATAGGAGCAGAACAACAGCAATTTTCTTGAGGTAGCTTTAGGTGCACACTGTGCAGGGGATGCACTAAAATAACTTGTAAATGCTACAGCTGCCTGGGGTACTAATAGGATCCGAAGAACACCACCAATTTTCTTTAGGTAGCTTTAGGTGCACACTGTACAGAGGACGCACTACACTAACTTGTAAATACTGCAGCTGCCTGCGGTACTAATTTGATCAGAAGAACACCACCAATTTTCTTCAGGTAGGTTTAGGTGCACACTGTGCAGAGGACGCACTACACTAACTTGTAAATACTACAGCTGCCTGCGGTACTAATAGGATCAGAAGAATACCACCAATTTTCTTCAGGTAGCTTTAGGTGCACACTGTGTGGAGGACACAGTACACTAACTGTAAATACTGTAGCTGCCTGTCTGTGGTATTAATAGGAGCAGAACAACAGCAATTGTCTTCAGGTAACTTTAGGTGCACACTGCAGAGGACGCAGTACACTAACTGTAAATACTCCAGCTCCCTGCCTGTGGTACTAATAAGTTTAGAAGAACACCGCCAATTTTCTTCAGGTAGCTTTAGGTGCACACTGTGCAGAGGACGCACTACACTAACTTGTAAATACTACAGCTGCCTGCGGTACAAATAGGATCAGAAGAACACCACCGATTTTCTTCAGGTAGCTTTAGATTCACACTGTGCAGAGGGCGCACTACACTAACTTGTAAATACTGCAGCTGCCTGCGGTACTAAAAGGATCAGAACACCACCAATTTTCTTTAGGTATCTTTAGATGCACACTGTGCAGAAGACGCACTACAATAACTTGTAAATACTACAGCTGCCTGCGGTACTAATGGGATCAGAAGAACACCACCAATTTTCTTTAGGTAGCTTTAGGTGCACACTGTACAGAGGATGCACTACACTAACTTGTAAATACTGCAGCTGCTTGCAGTACTAATAGGATCAGAAGAACACCACCAATTTTCTTAGGGTAACTTTAGGTGTACACTGTGCAGAGGACGCACTACAATAACTTGTAAATACTACAGCTGCCTGCGGTACTAATAGGATCAGAAGAACACCACCAATTTGCTTTAGGCAGCTTTAGGTGCACACTGTGCAGAGGATGCACTACACTAACTTGTAAATACTGCAGTTGCCTGCCATACTAATAGGATCAGAAGAACACCACCAATTTTATTCAGGTAGCTTTAGGTGCACACTGTGCAGAGGACGCACTACACTAACTTGTAAATACTACAGCTGCGTGCGGTACTAATAGGATCAGAAGAACAATACCAATTTTCTTCAGGTAGCTTTAGGTGCACACTGTGCAGAGGACGCACTACACTAACTTGTAAATACTTCAGCTGCCTGTGGTACTAAAAGGATCAGAAGAACACCACCAATTTTCTTCAGGTAGCTTTAGGTGCACACTGTGCAGAGGACGCACTACAATAACTTGTAAATACTACAGCTGCCTACGGTACTAATAGGATCAGAAGAACACCACCAATTTTCTTTAGGCAGCTTTAGGTGCACACTGTGCAGAGGACGCACTACAATAACTTGTAAATACTACATCTGCCTGCGGTACTAATAGGATCAGAAGAACACCACCAATTTTCTTTAGGCAGCTTTAGGTGCACACTGTGCAGAGGACGCACTACACTAACTTGTAAATACTGCAGTTGCCTGTCGTACTAATAGGATCAGAAGAACACCACCAATTTTCTTCAGGTAGCTTTAGGTGCACACTGTGCAGAGGAAACAGTACACTAACTGTAAATACTGTAACTGCCAGCAGTACTAATAGGATCAGAAGAACACCACCAATTTTCTTCAGGTAGCTTTAGGTGCACACTGTGCTGAGGATGCACTACACTAACTTGTAAATACTGCAGCTGCTTGCAGTACTAATAGGATCAGAAGAACACCACCAATTTTCTTAGGGTAACTTTAGGTGTACACTGTGCAGAGGACGCACTACAATAACTTGTAAATACTACAGCTGCCTGAGGTACTAAAAGGATCAGAAGAACAACACCAATTTTCTTTAGGCAGCTTTAGGTGCACACTGTGCAGAGGATGCACTACACTAACTTGTAAATACTGCAGCTGCCTGTGATACTAAAAGGATCAGAAGAACACCACCAATTTTCTTCAGGCAGCTTTAGTTGCACACTGTGCAGAGGACGCACTACAATAACTTGTAAATACTACAGCTGCCTGCGGTACTAATAGGATCAGAAGAACACCATCAATTTTCTTCAGGTAGCTTTAGTTGCACACTGTGCAGAGGACACAGTACACTAACTGTAAATACTGTAGCTACCTGCCTGTGGTATTAATAGGAGCAGAACAACAGCAATTGTCTTCAGGTAACTTTAGGTGCACACTGCAGAGGACGCAGTACACTAACTGTAAATACTGCAGCTCCCTGCCTGTGGTACTAATAAGTTTAGAAGAACACCACCAATTTTCTTCAGGTAGCTTTAGGTGCACACTGTGCAGAGGACGCACTACACTAACTTGTAAATACTACAGCTGCCTGCGGTAATAATAGGATCAGAAGTACACCACCGATTTTCTTCAGGTAGCTTTAGGTGCACACTATGCAGAGGGCGCACTACACTAACTTGTAAATACTGCAGCTGCCTGCGGTACTAAAAGGATCAGAACACCACCAATTTTCTTCAGGTATCTTTAGGTGCACACTGTGCAGAAGACGCACTACAATAACTTGTAAATACTACAGCTGCCTGCGGTACTAATGGGATCAGAAGAACACCACCAATTTTCTTTAGGTAGCTTTAGGTGCACACTGTACAGAGGACGCACTACACTAACTTGTAAATACTGCAGCTGCCTGCGGTACTAATTTGATCAGAAGAACACCACCAATTTTCTTCAGGTAACTTTAGGTGCACACTGTGCAGAGGACGCACTACACTAACTTTTAAATACTACAGCTGCCTGCGGTACTTATAGGATCAGAAGAACACCACCAATTTTCTTCAGGTAGCTTTAGGTGAACAATGTGTAGAGGACACAGTACACTAACTGTAAATACTGTAGCTGCCTGTCTGTGGTATTAATAGGAGCAGAACAACAGCAATTGTCTTCAGGTAGCTTTAGGTGCACACTGCAGAGGACGCAGTACACTAACTGTAAATACTGCAGCTCCCTGCCTGTTGTACTAATAAGTTTAGAAGAACACCACCAATTTTCTTCAGGTAGCTTTAGGTGCACACTGTGCAGAGGACGCACTACACTAACTTGTAAATACTACAGCTGCCTGCGGTACTAATAGGATCAGAAGAACACCACCAATTTTCTTCAGGTAGCTTTAGGTGCACACTGTGCAGAGGGTGCACTACACCAACTTGTAAATACTGCAGCTGCCTGCGGTACTAAAAGAATCAGAACACCACCAATTTTCCTCAGGTAGCTTTAGGTGCACACTGTGCAGAAGACGCACTACAATAACTTGTAAATACTACAGCTGCCTGTGGTACTAAAAGGATCAGAAGAACACCACCAATTTTCTTTAGGTAGCTTTAGGTGCACACTGTACAGATGACGCACTACACTAACTTGTAAATACTGCAGCTGCCTGCGGTACTAATTTGATCAGAAGAACACCACCAATTTTCTTCAGGTAACTTTAGGTGCACACTGTGCAGAGGACGCACTACACTAACTTGTAAATACTGCAGCTGCCCGTGGTACTAATAGGATCAGAGAATACCACCAATTTTCTTCAGGTAGCTTTAGGTGCACACTGTGCAGAGGACACAGTACACTAACTGTAAATACTGTAGCTGCCAGCAGTACTAATAGGAGCAGAAGAACACCACCAATTTTCTTCAGGTAGCTTTAGGTGCACACTGTGCAGAGGATGCACTACACTAACTTGTAAATACTGCAGCTGCCTGCAGTACTAATAGGATCAGAAGAACACCACCAATTTTCTTCAGGTAGCTTTAGGTGCACACTGTGCAGAGGACGCACTACACTAACTTGTAAATACTGCAGCTGCCTGCGGTACTAATAGGATCAGAACACCACCAATTTTCTTTAGGTAGCTTTAGGTGCACACTGTGCAGAGGACGCACTACACTAACTTGTAAATACTACAGCTGCCTGCGGTACTAATTGGATCAGAAGAATACCACCAATTTTCTTCAGGTAGCTTTAGGTGCACACTGTGCAGAGGACACAGTACACTAACTGTAAATACTGTAGCTGCCTGCAGTACTAATAGGATCAGAACACCACCAATTTTCTTCAGGTAACTTTAGGTGCACACTGTGCAGAGGACACACTACACTAACTTGTAAATACTGCAGCTGCCTGCGGTACTTTGGGATCAGAAAAACACCACCAATTTTCTTCAGGTAGCTTTAGGTGCACACTGTGCAGAGGATGCACTACACTAACTTGTAAATACTGCAGCTGCCTGCAGTACTAATAGGATCAGAAGAACACCACCAATTTTCTTCAGGTAGCTTTAGGTGCACACTGTGCAGAGGACGCACTACACTAACTTGTAAATACTGCAGCTGCCTGCGGTACTAATAGGATCAGAACACCACCAATTTTCTTTAGGTAGCTTTAGGTGCACACTGTGCAGAGGACGCACTACACTAACTTGTAAATACTACAGCTGCCTGCGGTACTAATTGGATCAGAAGAATACCACCAATTTTCTTCAGGTAGCTTTAGGTGCACACTGTGCAGAGGACACAGTACACTAACTGTAAATACTGTAGCTGCCTGCAGTACTAATAGGATCAGAACACCACCAATTTTCTTCAGGTAACTTTAGGTGCACACTGTGCAGAGGACACACTACACTAACTTGTAAATACTGCAGCTGCCTGCGGTACTTTGGGATCAGAAAAACACCACCAATTTTCTTCAGGTAGCTTTAGGTGCACACTGTGCAGAGGACGCACTACACTAACTTGTAAATACTACAGCTGCCTGCGGTACCAATAGGATCAGCAGAACACCACCAATTTTCTTCAGGTAGCTTTAGGTGCACATTGTGCAGAGGACGCACTACACTAACTTGTAAAAACTGCAGCTGCCTGTGGTACTAAAAGGATCAGAAGAACACCACCAATTTTCTTCAGGTAGCTTTAGGTGCACATTGTGCAGAGGACGCACTACAATAACTTGTAAATACTTCAGCTGCCTGCGGTACTAATAGGATCAGAAGAACACCACCAATTTTCTTTGGGCAGCTTTAGGTGCACACTGTGCAGAGGACGCACTACACTAACTTGTAAATACTGCAACTGCCTGCGGTACTAATTTGATCAGAAGAACACCACCAATTTTCTTCAGGTAGGTTTAGGTGCACACTGTGCAGAGGACGCACTACACTAACTTGTAAATACTACAGCTGCCTGCGGTACTAATAGGATCAGAAGAATACCACCAATTTTCTTCAGGTAGCTTTAGGTGCACAATGTGTAGAGGACACAGTACACTAACTGTATATACTGTAGCTGCCTGTCTGTGGTATTAATAGGAGCAGAACAACAGCAATTGTCTTCAGGTAGCTTTAGGTGCACACTCCAGAGGACGCAGTTCACTAACTGTAAATACTGCAGCTGCTTGCCTGTGGTACTAATAAGTTCAGAAGAACACCACCAATTTTCTTCAGGTAGCTTTAGGTGCACACTGTGCAGAGGACGCACTACAATAACTTGTAAATACTAAAGCTGCCTACGGTACTAATAGTATCAGAAGAACACCACCAATTTTCTTCAGGTAGCTTTAGGTGCACAATGTGTAGAGGACACAGTACACTAACTGTAAATACTGTAGCTGCCTGTCTGTGGTATTAATAGGAGCAGAACAACAGCAATTGTCTTCAGGTAGCTTTAGGTGCACACTGCAGAGGACGCAGTACACTAACTGTAAATATTGCAGCTCCCTGCCTGTGGTACTAATAAGTTTAGAACACCACCAATTTTCTTCAGGTAGCTTTAGGTGCACACTGTGCAGAGGACGCACTACACCAACTTGTAAATACTACAGCTGCCTGCGGTACTAATAGGATCAGAAGAACACCACCAATTTTCTTCAGGTAGCTTTAGGTGCACACTGTGCAGAGGGCACACTACACTAACTTGTAAATACTGCAGCTGCCTGCGGTACTAAAAGGATCAGAACACCACCAATTTTCTTCAGGTAGCTTTAGGTGTACACTATGCAGAAGACGCACTACAATAATTTGTAAATACTACAGCTGTCTGCAGTACTAATGGGATCAGAAGAACACCACCAATTTTCTTTAGGCAGCTTTGGACACAGTACACTAACTGTAAATACTATAGCTGCCTCCTGTGGTATTAATAGGAGCAGAACAACAGCAATTGTCTTCAGGTAGATTTAGGTGCACACTCTGCAGAGGACGCAGTGTACTTACTGTAAATACTGCAGCTGCCTGTACATGCAGTACATCACAATATGGGGATAAGTTTTTTTTTATCCCTGTAAATGCAAGAAACTCTACTATAGACACTTTTCAGGCTGTAATAGAGGGGTAATTGATACAACTGAAACAACATAGCTCAACGTCTAGAAAGACTAATATCTCAAAGCAAGAGAAAGAGGTTCTACAGCAATTAAAAGATAATAAAGGGTTAGTAATAAAGGAAGCAGATAACGGAGGAGCAGTGGTGGTGATGACTAGGGAACAATATAGATCTGAAGCCATTAGACAGCTCAGTGACAGTGACACATATCTACCCCTGTCTAACAACCCCACTACTGTTTTTGAAACATTTACAGTTGGGCTTTAGTATGAGAGTTCTGTCATCCAAAACTGCTGAGTATCTCTATGTGATTAAACCTGTGGTGCCGGTATTCCATCATCTCCCTAAGATTCATAAACTTGATCGTCCCATCCAGGGATGACCAATTGTGGCTGGAATTGGCTCTTTATTTGAGCGTTTGGGAGAATGGGTAGACCGGCACCTACAGCCTTTGGTATACAGATTGCCCGGCTACATCAGAGATACGAGCACAGTCCTATCCCATATCTCATCTGTCAAATGGATATCCACCTATGTGTGGGCCACACTAGACGTGAGGGCACTCTATTCGTCGATCCCCCACAGCGCTGGATTGCAGGCCATCCAATATCATCTTCAATGCTACAGCTCCTACTCTCAGGTGCTACAGGAGTTTATTCTGTTAAGTGTTGAGCTTTTATTAAAGCATAATTATTTTTTATTTGATGGCGCATATTATGTCCAGCGCTGCGGGGCGTCTATGGGTGCTAAATTCTCACCGTCCATGGTGTACCTCTATATGGGTTGGTGGGAGGAACAAGTTTTGTTCTCTCCCAGCAACCCTTTTGCTAAGCAGATTGTTTGGTATGGTCGTTTCATTGATGACCTCGTGATGGTGTGGGATGGTGACATTATGGGATTGCATGAATTTTTTTAATTTCTGAATGATAATCAGTTAAATCTACATTTTTCAATTGAGCATGATGTTTCCAGTATCAACTTTTTAGACATCACCCTGAAGGGTGATCCAACCACAGGTGATGTTTCAACATGCACCTATAGGAAACCTTGCTCCGGTAACACTACGCCTTTTGCAACCAGTTGTCATCCATCCCAGCCATCCCTTATGGGGAGTTTATTCAAGCTAAACGTAACTGTTCAACAAACTCAACCTTTGAACTGATTGGACCGAGGTTATAACAAATCTGTTATACATCAAGGACTAGAAAGGGTTTTGATGATGGACAGAGAGGAATTACTGTCAGATAAGCCTAAAACTGAGAAAGAGCATAAAATAATAACAAACCTCATCAATCTTACAACTCTAGGAATAGAAAAACAGGTAAACCTATCACATTTGTAACCACATTTTCCCAAGAATATAATCAAATAGTCAGAATAATAAAAAAGAATCTGTCAATATTACATACAGATAAAGATTTAAATGAAATTCTGCAAGCAGGTTGCCTTTTTTCTAGCCGAAGTGAACCCACACTGGGGACTGCACTATCACCTAGTCTATTTTCATCCAAACAATGCCAACCCACCTGGCTGTCCTATCCTGGCTGTTACCCTTGTAATATAAAAACCTGTAGGTACTGTAACTTGTGTGATCTGGGTAAAACATTTGTTGCCGTAGCTACAGGTGAAGAGTTTACTATACAGCAATACATCAACTGTGGCACAAACTATGTAATTTACCTGATCACCTGTATTTCATGCAGCCTCCAATATGTAGGCTGTACCACACGTCCTTTGAGAGCCCGTATTGGAGAACATTACTGTGACACAATTAACCCAAATGCTAGAAATATTTCGAATGCAACACATCACTTTAGGGAATGTCACCAGGGCGATCTCTCCTCTTTCCACTTTAGAGGAATAGAACGGTTGTCTCACTCGCCCAGAGGAGGTGACAGGGAGAGAAGGCTACTGGGGAGAGAAGCATGGTGGATTTTTAGATTAAAAACTAGATCGCCTCAGGGGTTAAACCTGAGGTGGGATCTGGATTTGTACTTACATTAAACATGCCTCTCCCCAGAGCCTCCTCTCTCTTTCTCTCTTTTCCTCCTCTGGTGTCTTTACCTGTGGTATTAATAGGAGGAGAACAACAGCAATTGTCTTCAGGTAGCTTTAGGTGCACACTGTGCAGAGGACGCAGTACACTAACTGTAAATACTGCAGCTCCCTGCCTGTGGTACTAATAGGTTTAGAAGAACACCACCAATTTTCTTCAGGTAGCTTTAGGTGCACACTGTGCAGAGGACGCACTACACTAATTTGTAAATACTAGAGCTGCCTGCGGTACTAATAGGATCAGAAGAATACCACCAATTTTCTTCAGGTAGCTTTAGGTACACACTGTGCAGAGGACACAGTATACTAACTGTAAATACTGTAGCTGCCTGCCTGTGGTATTAATAGGAGCAGAACAACAGCAATTTTCTTCAGCTAGCTTTAGGTGCACACTGTGCAGAGGATGCACTACACTAACTTGTAAATACTGCAGCTGCCTGTGGTACTAAAGGGATCAGAAGAACACCACCAATTTTCTTCAGGTAGCTTTAGGTGCACACTGTGCAGAGGACGCACTACACTAACTTGTAAATACTGCAGATGCCTGTGGTACTAATAGGATCAGAACACCACCAATTTTCTTTAGGTAGCTTTAGGTGCACACTGTGCAAAGGACGCACTACACTAACTTGTAAATACTACAGCTGCCCGCGGTACTAAAAAGATCAGAAGAACACCACCAATTTTCTTCAGGTAGCTTTAGGTGCACACTGTGCAGAGGACACAGTACACTAACTGCAAATACTGTACTTGCCAGCAGTACTAATAGGATCAGAAGAACATCACCAATTTTCTTCAGGTAGCTTTAGGTGCACACTGTGCAGAGGATGCACTACACTAACTTGTAAATACTGCAGTTGCCTGCAGTACTAATAGGATCAGAAGAATACCACCAATTTTCTTCAGGTATCTTTAGGTGCGCACTATTCAGAGGACGCACTACACTAACTTGTAAATACTGCAGCTGCCTGCGTTACTAATAGGATCAGAAGAACACCACCAATTTTCTTCAGGTAGCTTTAGGTGTACACTGTGCAGAGGATGCACTACACTAACTTGTAAATACTGCAGTTGCAGTTGCCTGCAGTACTAATAGGATCAGAAGAATACCACCAATTTTCTTCAGGTAACTTTAGGTGCGCACTGTTCAGAGGACGCACTACACTAACTTGTAAATACTGCAGCTGCCTGCGGTACTAATAGGATCAGAAGAACACCACCAATTTTCTTCAGGTAGCTTTAGGTGCACACTGTGCAGAGGACGCACTACACTAACTTGTAAATACTGCAGCTGCCTGTGGTACTAAAAGAATCAGAAGAACACCACCAATTTTCTTCAGGTAGCTTTAGGTGCACACTGTGCACAGGACGCACTACAATAACTTGTAAATACTACAGCTGCCTTCAGTACTAATAGGATCAGAAGAACACCACCAATTTTCTTTAGGCAGCTTTAGGTGCACACTGTGCAGAGGACACACTACACTAACTTGTAAATACTAGAGCTGCCTGCGGTACTAATAGGATCAGAAGAATACCACCAATTTTCTTCAGGTAGCTTTAGGTGCACACTGTGCAGAGGACACAGTACACTAACTGTAAATACTGTAGCTGCCTGCCTGTGGTATTAATAGGAGCAGAACAACAGCACTTTTCTTCAGGTAGCTTTAGGTGCACACTGTGCAGAGGATGCACTACACTAACTTGTAAATACTGCAGCTGCCTGTGGTACTAAAAGGATCAGAAGAACACCACCAATTTTCTTCAGGTAGCTTTAGGTGCACACTGTGCAGAGGACGCACTACACTAACTTGTAAATACTGCAGCTGCCTGCGGTACTAATAGGATCAGAACACCACCAATTTTCTTTAGGTAGCTTTAGGTGCACACTGTGCAAAGGACGCACTACACTAACTTGTAAATACTACAGCTGCCCGCGGTACTAATAAGATCAGAAGAACACCACCAATTTTCTTCAGGTTGCTTTAGGTGCACACTGTGCAGAGGACACAGTACACTAACTGTAAATACTGTACTTGCCAGCAGTACTAATAGGATCAGAAGAACACCACCAATTTTCTTCAGGTAGCTTTAGGTGCACACTGTGCAGAGGACGCACTACACTAACTTGGAAATACTGCAGCTGCCTGCGGTACTTTGGGATCAGAAGAACACCACCAATTTTCTTCAGGTAGCTTTAGGTGCACACTGTGCAGAGGACGCACTACACTAACTTGTAAATACTACAGCTGCCTGCGGTACTAATAGGATCAGAAGAACATCACCAATTTTCTTCAGGTAGCTTTAGGTGCACACTGTGCAGAGGACTCACTACACTAACTTGTAAATACTGCAGCTGCCTGCGGTACTAATAGGATCAGAAGAACACCATCAATTATCTTCCAGTAGCTTTACGTGCACACTGTGCAGGGGACGCACTACACTAACTTGTAAATACTACAGCTGCCTGCAGTACTAATAAGATCAGAAGAACACCACCAATTTTCTTCAGGTAGCTTTAGGTGCACACTGTCCAGAGGACGCACTACACTAACTGTAAATACTGTAGCTAATAGGACTAATAGGATCAGAAGAACACCACCAATTTTAAATTTAAAAACACCTGCCTGCCTGTCAGTAGGAAGACAATAACAGGAACGGATATAGCTAAACTGAATACAGTGTGTATATATATATAATATATATATATATATATATATATATATATATATATATATATATATACACAACACCTAGGATGTATATATATACACAATACACAATAACTGACTCGCCTGCCTACTCTAACTTAAATCAAATGACACTCTCTCTCTCTCTCTCTCTCTCTCTATCTCTCTCTCTCAATGCCAAAAAACACTACACGGGGCCGACATGCAGGCGGACTTATATAGTGTGAAGCGTGTACTAAACCCTCTGAGCCATAATTGGCCAAAGCCACCCTGGCTTTGGCCAATTACGGCTCTCTGTACAGACGGCGCTGTGATTGGCCAAGTATGCGGGTCATAGTGCATGCTTGGCCAATCATCAGCCAGCAATGCACTGCGATGCCGCAGTGAATTATGGGCTGTGACGCGCCACTCGAATTTGGCGCGAACGGCCCATATCGTTTACAATTCGACGAATGGTCAAACATGCGATGTTCGAGTTGAACATGGGTTCGACTCGAACTTGAAGCTCATCCTTAGTCAGAACCATCACGTGCACATTTCTCTAGGAGATGCTTGGCTGACCTTACACAATGCTCTGCAAGACCATTGGATCTAGGCGCATTTGGAACTGCTAGTGACATGCTGAAAATCCCATTGGTGAGCAAAGTTCTTAAATTCTCTAATTGAAAATTAAGTTGCATTGTCAGTCATCCATGGGTGGAGAATATCTGCTTTAATGTCCTGATCACTGTGTTACTGGAAGTGTAACACCAGCCAGAGTACGAATCTACCAAGACCAGGTAATCCTTGTTTTACCACTCAAATATGTCAGCTGCTGTGATAGACCATGGGCTGTCAGGTATTTGGTGAAGAGTTAAAGCAGCTCTGATCTGGTGCTGTCATAGAGCATTGCAGGGGGCACATCTGGAAACTTCTCTTTCAATGTCAGTGTATATAGTGGGCCAAAACATGGTTTCACACACCCTTCGCTTAGTGGAATGAATGCCAGGATGACCTTGATGCAAATGTGTCAAGTAGTATTTCTGGAGAGAGTGAGGTATAACATATCTCTGACCACACAGGATAAATCCATCATCCACTGTCAATTCATCCCCCATAGAGTAGAATGGTTGGTTATCATGTGGGATTTCCTTAAAGGAGCCAGGCCACCCATTGAGAATGATGTCCATGAGGCGCTGACAGGTGGCATCCACCTGTGTTTCTTGCTTTAGTTCCTGAATCCTTCTGGATGACAACACCCCATCCAGAGCCAACCCTCAATAGATTTAGAGTTATCAGAAGTGGGGAGGTGTGTACTTAGTTACATATAGTTACATAGTAAGTGAGGTCAAAAAAAGACACAAGTCCATCAATTCCAACCTATGTGTGTGATTATATGTCAGTATTACCTTGTATATCCCTGTATGTTGTGGTCGTTCTGGTGCTTATCTAATAGTTTCTTGAGACTATCGATGCTCCCCGCTGAGACCACCGCCTGTGGAAGGGAATTCCACATCCTTGCCGCTCTTACAGTAAAGAATCCTCTACGTAGTTTAAGGTTAAACTTCATTTCTTCTAAATTTAATGAGTGGCCATGCATCTGGTTAAACTCCCTTCCATGAAAAAGTTTTATCCCTATTGTGGGGTCACCAGTATGGTATTTGTAAATTGAAATCATATCCCCTCGCAAGCGTCTCTTCTCCAGAGAGAATAAGTTCAGTGGTCACAACCTTTCTTCATAACTAATATCCTCCAGACCGTTTATTAGTTTTGTTGCCCTTCTTTGTACTTGCTCCATATCCAGTACATCCTTCCTGAGGACTGGTGCCCAGAACTGGAAAGCATACTCTAGGTGCCACCGGACCAGAGTCTTGTAGAGCGGGAGAATTATAGTTTTATCTCTGGAATTAATCCCCTTTTTAATGCATACCAATATTTAGTTTGCTTTGTTAGCAGCAGCTTGGCATTGCATGCCATTGCTGAGCCTATAATCTACTAGGACCCCAGGTCCTTTTCCATCCTAGATTCCCCCAGAGGTTCTCCCCCCCAGTGTATAGATTGCATTCATATTTTTGCCACCCAAATGCATTATTTTACATTTTTCTACATTGAACCTCATTTGCCATGTAGTTGCCCACCCCATTAATTTGTTCAGATCTTTTTGCAAGGTTTCCACATCCTGCGGAGAAGTTATTGCCCTGCTTAGCTTAGTATCGTCCGCAAATACAGAGATTGAACTGTCTATCCCAACCTCCAGGTCATTTATGAACAAATTAAACAGGATTGGTCCCAGGGCAGAACCCTGGGGGACCCCACTACCTACCCCTGACCATTCCGAGTACTCCCCATTTATCACCACCCTCTGAACTCGCCGGTTTTCAATCCATGTACTCACCCTATGGTCCATGTCAACGGACCTTATTTTGTACAGTAAACGTTTATGGGGAACTGTGTCAAATGCTTTTGCAAAATCCAGATACACTACATCTACGGGCCTTCCTTTATCTAGATGGCAACTCACCTCCTCATAGAAGGTTAATAGATTGGTTTGGCAAGAACGATTCTTCATGAATCCATGCTGATTACTGCTAATGATACCATTCTCATTACTAAAATCTTGTATATAGTCCCTTACCATCCCCTCCAAGAGTTTACATACCATTGATGTTAGGCTAACTGGTTTGTAATTCCCAGGGATGTATTTTGGGCCTTTTTTAAATATTGGTGCTACATTGGCTTTTCTCCAATCAGCTGGTACCATTCCTGTTAGTAGACTGTCAGTAAAAATTAGGAACAATGGTCTGGCAATTACTTGACTGAGTTCCCTAAGTACTCTCGGGTGCAAGCCATCTGGTCCCAGTGATTTATTAATGTTACATTTCCCAAGTCTAATTTTAATTCTGTCCTCTGTTAACCATGGAGGTGCTTCCTGTGATGTGTCATGAGGATAAACACTGCAGTTTTGTTTACTGAAGCCCCCCAATTCCCTCGTGAAGACTAAGGAGAAGAATAAATTCAATACCTTCGCCATCTCCCCATCCTTTGTAACCAGATGTCCTTCCTCATTATTTATGGGGCCAATATGGTCTGTCCTCCCCTTTTTACTATTTACATACTTAAAGAATTTCTTGGGATTTTTTTTGCTTTCCTCCATTATGTGTCTTTCATGTTCTATCTTAGCCATCCTTATTGCACCCTTACATTTCTTGTTGCATTCTTTATAAAGTCTGAATGCTGATGATGATCCCTCAACCTTGTATTTTTTGAAGGCCTTCTCCTTTGCTTTTATATGTATTTTTACATTGGCGTTAAGCCATCCAGGACTTTTGTTTGCTCTTTTAAATTTATTACCCAATGGGATGCATTGGCTAATGCCCTTATTTAATATGCGCTTAAAGCGAACTCATCTCTCCTCCGTGTTCTTTGTTCCTACGATTTTATCCCAATTTATGCCTTCTAGCAATGTTTGTAGTTTAGGGAAGTTGGCTCTTTTGAAAAGTCAGTGTCGTTGTATTCCCCTTATGTTTCCTATTTGTGTGATTTATACTGAAGCTAATTGACCTGTGATCACTGTTACCTAAATTGCCCTGTATTTCCACATCCATGATCAGGTCTGTATCGTTGGTAATTAGTAGATCCAGTTACGCTTTATTTCTAGTTGGTGCGTCTACCATCTGACCCATAAAATTGTCCTGCAAAACATTTAGGAGCTGGCGAGCCTTAGATGAATGCATGGTTCCATCCGCCCAGTCTATGTCCGGATAATTAAAATCCCCATTATGATACCACTTCCCATCTTTGCTGCTAATCCAATTTGTGATAGGAGATCTGTCTCCCCTTCCTCCCTCAGGTTAGGGGTCCTATAGCATACTTCCAGCATTATTTTCCCCTTAGCTTCATCCCTTTGGAGCTCTATCCATTAGGATTCCACATCCTCCCTAGCTCCCTTAGTGATGTCATCTCTCACATTCACTTGTACATTATTCTTGATATATAGGCACACCCCTCCCCCTTTTTTACCCTCTCTATTCTTGCGATAAAGGGTATACCCTTGAAGCCAATCATGAGAGCTGTTGAACTAGGTCTCTGAAATTCCCACAAAATCCAAATCCTCCTCGTACAACAGTATTTCTAGTTCACCCATCTTATCCGTCAGGCTCCTAGCATTGGTGAACATGCCATGTAGTTTAGACCGGTCACATATTATCCTGTTATTGGATGTTCCGAGATTGCAACTAGGACTTGCTACTATACTTACCTTGCTTTGGTCAACCTATCACTAATGCCCCCAATACTACCCTCTGGAATATGTTCCACACTGACTATCTCTACCTCTGGACCCTCCCCCTTCACCTAGTTTAAAAACCCCTCTAACTTTTTGGCCATCTTCATTCCCAGCTGATCTGCACCCTCCTCATTTAGGTGCAGTCCATCCCTTCTATACTACTAGTTATCGACTGAGAAGTCGGTCCAGTGCTCCAGGAACCCAAACCCCTCCTTTACTATACCAGCTCTTCAGCCACTTGTTTACTTCCCTAATCTCCCTCTGCCTTTCTGGTGTGGCTCGCTGTACCCGTAGTATTCCTGAGAATTCTACCTTGGAGGTCCTTTTCCTCAATTTAGCTCCCAAGTCCCTAAAATCATTCTTTAGGACACTCCATCTGCCTCTGACTTTGTCATTGATGCCAACGTGCACTATGACAGCCAGGTCTTCCCCAGCCCCTCCCAGTAATCTGTCCACAAGATCCGCGAGGTGCCGAACCCAAGCGCCGGTAGACAACATACAGTTCAGCGCTTCAGGTCTTTGTTACAGATAGCCCTTTCTGTCCTTCTAAGAACTGAGTCCCCTACCAGCAGAATCTGTCTTTCCTTTCCTTTCAATTCCCCCCACTCTCACTGGAGGAGTTCTTATCCCTCAGCTCCAGCAGTGCTGGTCCCTGATTGGTTTCACCGTCACCTAATGGAGTGTACTTATTGGGATGCTCCAGCCCTGGATCGGCCTCCCTGGCACTTCCCCCTCTACCCTTCCTGACTGTCACCCATCTACTCTTTCCTAGTGCCTGCATCTATTTGTGCTGGCCCCTGCCGTGTACATTCCTTGCTCTTCTTTAGTATGGAGGGACTTCTCAGTGCTGACAGTTGCTTCCCCAGATTCAGAACCTGGGCTTCCGGGGAAACAATGTGCTTACATTTTGCACAGCAGTATTCACTCTCGATCGGATGATCAAGGTACGCATACATGCCGCAAGATGTACAAAGAGTCGCCTCTCCACACCCGCCGGGCATCGTACCTAATAATTTAATGAGGATTGGGGATTATACCCTGTCCAAATTACCTAACAACTAGCTTCATGCACTAATACTCAACAAGACAATACACAGGTACTCAACAAGACAATACACAGGTATGCTTGAAAGAGCATCCTCAACAAACAGTTCACGGGCTCGTTTATAGATTACATGCAAGTGGTAGCATCGAAGCTTTAGCATAATGCGTGCAGATGCTGTGTACAGGGGTTTCCTCAATATGGTTATGGATGGCTGATGATCCATCTCCACAGTCACAGGGTGACCATAGATATATTAATGGAATTTTACACAGGCAAATTCTAGTCCCAATAATTCCTTCTCAATTTGACCATAGCGTGCTTCAGTCTCAGAGAGGGCTCTTGATGCAAAAGCCACAGGCCTCTCATCTTGAAGACAGACTGCGCCAAGACCATGCTGGGAAGCATCAGCAGACAATACCACCGGCTTATTCACATCAAAATACTGTAGAACAGGTGGACTGATTAAATGTGCTTTCAGTGTATCTATGGCAACAGCATGTTGTTCACTCCAACACCAGTCGGCATCTTGGTGCAGAAGCTGACAGAGTGGAAACGTTATCTCACTGTAGTGATGAATGAACTTTGAGAGATAATTGGTCATGCAAAGAAACCTATGCAATCCATGTTTGTCCTCTAGAGCAGGCATTTGATAGATGGCTTTGTTTTTTTCTGGGTCAGGCTTGACACCTTTATCTATGAGAAGGTGTCCAACATATGGCACCTCTGAGATCCTGAAGTGACATTTGATAGGTTCGAGCTGCATATTGATGGCTCTGACACAGTTTAGTACGCATTTAAGTCGTTTGTCATGTTCCTCAATGGAGGATCCCCAAATGAAGATATCATCCACGACTATTTCACATGGCTGCCCAGCAAAGAGCTGTTCCATACATCTCTGAAAGACTTTACTTCCAGGTGAAATTCTATATGGCATCCGTATGTCAGAAACCATGAACCAGACCAAGACAGAAGTACACTAAAATCACACTTGTTTATGAATAAAAATAAAAAAATAAATAGAGTAAGCGTAGTCAAAGCATAGCCAGAGTCCAGTAACCGGATCGGGTAGTCAACCAAGCCAGAGTTCAGTAACCAGATCGGGTAGTCAGCTAGGCTAGAAGTCAGGGATCCAAGTAGAGGAACAGCAAGCAGGATAAGGAGCCAGAAGGGATGTCAGCAAAGCCAGTCTTTAAAAAGGAATGCAGAAGATGGTTTCTTGTGATGTGACCAAGGTGAAGGCAGAGATCAAGTGAGCTGGACGGCTTTAAGTAGGCAGGACTGACGAGCAGAATCAACAACAGCTGGGTAACTGTGGAGAGAGATGGGAGCTGGCAATTAGCTGAAAGCTGAGCGGCCAACTCAGAGAAGGAAGGGCTGAGCCCAGCCCTGACAGTACCCCCTCCTCAATGACCCCTCCCTCTCGGAGGACCACCCGTCTTGAGGGGAAAATGTCTATGGAAATCACGGAGGAGGACAGGGGCATGTATGTCCGAGGATGAGTCAAAAAGCGTTCCTCCGGACCGTACCCCTTCCAATGCACCAGGTACTGTATGCGCTCATGGAACCTGTGGGAGTCAACAATGGATTGTACTTCATACTCCTCATGGTTCTCAGCCTGTATAGGGTGAGGACATGGCACCGAGGTGGTAAAGTGGTTGCAGACCAAAAGTTTCAATAAGGAGACATTAAACACATTTGAGATGCGCATACTAGGGGGAAGATCCAACGCGTAAGCCACTGGGTTAATCCTGCAAAGGATACGGAAAGGCCCAATAAACCGAGGTGCAAACTTCAGTGAGGGAACACAAATTCGGAGGTTGCGAGATGACAGCCAGACCCTGTCCCCACCTCGTAGGAAGGCGCAGGCAAGGGTCTGCGGTCAGCATGGAGTCTGTATCTATCATTAGCATGACACAAAGCCTCCTGGACTTGTGCCCAAGTGGAGCGAAGACCTCTAGCGCAGGAATACTCTGCGGAACAAATGAGTCAGGCAACATGGAAGGTTGGAAACCATAATTCGCCATAAACTGAGACAATCGGGAAGCAGAATTCAAGGCACTGTTGTGAGCAAACTCTGCCCATGGTAATAGGTCTGACCTATTGTTGTGATGGTCAGAAATATAGCAACATAGGAATTGTTCCAAGGACTGATTGGTGCCTCCTGCAGCCCCATTAGACTGCAGGTGATACACAGAGGAGAAAGCAAGCTGAATTCCCAGCTGTGCACAAAAGGCTCAGCAGAAGCGGGACACAAACTGACTACCCCTGACCGAGACAATCACCTTGGGTAGCCCATGTAAGCGAAAGATCTCCCAAGCAAAAATGGAAGCCAGTTCCTTAGAAGTGGGCAACTTTTTAAGTGGAATATAATGACACATCTTTGAGAAAAGGTCAACCACCATAAGGATAACTGTGTTGCCTTGGGAGTTGGGCAACTCCACAATGAAATCCATAGACAGGTGGGTCCAGGGCCTCTCTCCATTGGGTATGGGTTGCAGGAGGCCCACTGTAAGGTGTCGTGGAGTCTTACTCTGAGCACACATGGAATAGGCAGCTACGAAGGCAGTTATATCAGCACATAGACTAGGCCACCAGAATTGTTGGGAAATGGCCCAAACGAGTTGATTCTTACTTGGCCAGCTGCCTTGGGAGAATGGTAAGTCTGGAGCATGACAGTACGGAGACACTCTGGGACAAAGCAGCGATCACAAGGTTTCTCAGGAGGAGCATCGACCTGAGCAGCAAGAATTTTGTTGCCCAAAGGAGAAGTAAGACTGGTGCGAACCGTAGCCAGAATACGATCAGGAGGAATCATAGGAGCTGGAACCAACTCCAACTTGGCAGTGGAGGAAAATTGTTGTGACAAGGCGTCAGCCCTTACATTCTTAGTACCGGGTAAGAATGAGACAATGTAATTGAATCTTGACAAGAAAAGAGCCCATTGCACCCTTCTGAGAGAAAGGCATTTAGCCTCAGTCAAGAATGTGAGATTCTTATGGTCAGTAAGTATGAGACCCGGCACAGTGGCACCTTCGAGAAGATGTCTCCATTCTTTCAGGGCTAAAATGATTGCCAACAGCTCTCTGTCACCAATCTCGTAATTGCACTCCGCAGGTGACAATTTCTTGGGAAAGTAGCCACAAGGATGCATAGCACTTTCAGAGGTAGGATGTTGAGACAGAAGCCAGTCAACACCAGTCTCAGAAGTATCAACCTCAAGGATAAAAGGTATTGTAGTGTGACAGACTCACCCGAGACAGAGGCTATTGGAGGGGACTGAACGCTAGCCTCTTGCCAACAGATTATGGACCCTGGCATTTGGGGGAATGGTGCTCTCTGTGAGCTGTATGCCTGGGGACCCTGAGGTTGGTGTTACTTTGGATTCAGCTCCATGTCCCCCCAAAAGACACAGACTCTGGGGACCCTGTATTTGCCATAGTAGCAATAGTGACCGAGTCATACTGTTGGGACTCATACTGTGAGAAGATGCTAATGTCATCAACTCCACTCACCTGTCTGATGTTAGCTATAATGTGTTTAATGTAAATGAGTTTAGTCTAGGTTCTAAGGGTATTCAACTCATTGTTGGTTGTTCTAATTAACCCTGTGTTGATGTTTATGGTAATGTGTGTTAATTGAATGAGCTGATCACATTAGCCACCAGCACTGGCTAGGAGACGAACAGTCTAGGCTGAGGAGGGGGGAGATTGTTGTTTGTATTGTTAATTGTAATTAGCTCCTGCTATTGTGTTTATACTACTGTGTGAAGCTCGATGCCCACAAGTCTGTCCTACAGGTCATGTCTCTGAGTCATCTGGTCTGGGTAAATTTTGTAGTAAATTAGCTCATGTTAATTAGGTTAGCTGAGTCATCCTGCTGTATAAATTTGTGTGAGAGAATAGAGATTGTTCTTTCTTAATTTCTGAAGCACACGACAGACATCTGTGTGGTGGCTCTCCAGGAAATTGGAAAATATGAGGATATCATCAAGATAAACCACCATACATAACTTCAACAAATCTCGGAGGACATTGTTAATAAATTCCTGGAAAACTGCCGGGGCATTACAAAGGCCAAAAGGCATTACAAGATACTCATAATGGCCTGTTCTGGTATTAAACACAGTTTTCCACTCGTCACCCTCCTTAATCCTCACGAGATTGCAAGCCCCTCTCAGATCAAGCTTAGTGAAAACCGTTGCTCCCTTGAGGCAGTCCAATAACACTGTAATCAAGGGATCGGGTAGGCATTCTTAATCGTGAAACGATTGAGACCCCTATAATCAATACAAGGTCTCAGTTCACCGCTCTTCTTCTTCACAAAGAAAAAACCAACACAAGCAGGAGACGAGGATTTGTGGATGAAACCCCGAGAAAGTGCGTCTGCAACATACTCCTCCATGGCTTTATCCTCCAAGACCGACAAAGGGTACACCCGGCCCCGAGGGGGAGTGGCACCAGGTTGAAGGTCAATTGCGCAATCATACGACCGATGTGGAGGCAAACTACCGGGTTGACCTTTGTCAAAGACATCGCTAAAATCACGGTACTCCTCTGGCAGGGAGGAGAGTGAAGCGATACACAGGACCTTGGCTACCTTCCGGAAGCATGTTTCACTGCATTGTGATGACCAGGAGAGAACCTTAGCACGGAGCCAATCAAAAGAGTGGTTGTGCCTCTGTAACCAAGGATAACCAATAACCAGCGGAAACTTAGTAGAGGAAATCACTTGGAATTGGATTATCTCATGGTGAAGAGCCCCTATGACCATGGAAATTGGAACCGTCTCATGAGTCACATGGGCAGGCTGTAGAGGTCTCCTGTCAAGAGCCTCAATGGCAAGTGGAGTGTCACGCAGCTGCAGTGGAATCGAGTGCTTTGATACAAAGGCAACATCAATGAACAGGCCTGCAGCCCCAGAGTCGATTAGAGCCTGTATCTTGATAGACGACTTAGCCCAAGAAAGAGTGACCGAAACCAGGGGCTTATCCTTCTGGATAACTGGGGACGACACAATGCCACCTAAGGTCTGTCCATGAGAGGACCTCAAGGTTCGGGTGTTCCCAGGACGGGTAGGACAAGACTTCAAAAAGTGACCTGCCTGGCCACAATAAAGGCACAATCTCTCCCTCCTTCTAAAGGCTCTCTCATCTGCAGAAAGACGCGTGAAGCCCAAGTGCATGGGTTTATTTTCACTGACTAACTCAGTACCAGGAGGCATGGGAGGTGAGGGAGGCACGAGTGGGACTGCAAAGCTCGGAGGCAAATGTACAGGAGGCTTCCACAAGCGCTCCTTTAACCAGTTGCCGACCGCCTAACGCAGATATACTGCGGCAGAATGGCACGGGCAGGCAAAATCACGTACCTGGTACCCGAGGCGGTCGGCTTGTGTCTGGGAGCGATGAGAGGTGAGGGGGAGGCCATCCATTCGTGGCCCCCCCTCGCGATCGCTCCCAGCCAATCAGATTCTTCCTCTGCTACTGTATAGTAAACAGCAGCAGAGGAAATTATGTCATCTCTCCTCGGCTCGGTATTTTCCGTTCCGGCCCAGAGGAGAGAAGACATCGATGTGAGTGCACAAACACTACACACACAGTAGAACATGCCAGGCACACATTACACCCCCGATCACCCCCGATCCCCCCCTGATCACCCCCAATCACCCCCGTCACACTGACACCAAGCAGTTTTTTTTTTTTTTTCTGATAACTGCATTGGTGTCAGTTTGTGACAGTTAGTGTGGTAGGGCAGTTAGTATTAGCCCCTTTAGGTCTAGGATATCCCCCAACCCCCCCTAATAAAGTTTTAACCCCTTGATCACCCCCCGTCGCCAGTGTCACTAAGCGATCGTTTTTCTGATCGATGTATTAGTGTCACTGGTGACGCTAGTTAGGGAGGTAAATATTTAGGTTCGCCGTCAGCGTTTTATAGCGTCAGGGACCCCCATATACTAACTAGTAAAGGTTTTAACCCCTTGATTGCCCCCTAGTTAACCCTTTCACCAGTGATCACTGTATAACTGTTACGGGTGACGCTGGTTAGTTCATTTATTTTTTATAGTGTCAGGGCACCTGCCGTTTATTACCGAATAAAGGTTTAGCCCCCTGATCGCCCGACGGTGATATAACTTAGGTTTTAGGGTCAGATAGGGTCTGCGTTGCCCCAGGCAGCTAACACCCACGCACGCACCATACACCTCCCTTAGGGGTATAGTATCTGAACGGATCAATATCTGATCCAATCAGATTTATACTAGTGTCCCCAGCAGTTTAGGGTTCCCAAAAACGCAGTGTTAGCAGGATCAGCCCAGATACCTGCTAGCACCTGCGTTTTGCCCCTCCGCCCGGCCCAGCCCAGCCCAGCCCACCCAAGTGCAGTATCGATCGATCACTGTCACTTACAAAACACTAAACACACATAACTGCAGCATTCGCAGAGTCAGGCGTGATCCCTGCGATCGCTAACATTTTTTTTTGGTAGCGTTTTGGTGAACTGGCAAGCACCAGCCCCAGGCAGCGCCAGGTTAGTGCCAGTAGCGCTAACACCCACGTACGCACCGTACACCTCCCTTAGTGGTATAGTATCTGAATGGATCAATATCTGATCCGATCAGATCTATACTAGTGTCCCCAGCAGTTTAGGGTTCCCAAAAACGCAGTGTTAGCGGGATCAGCCCAGATACCTGCTAGCACCTGCACTTTGCCCCTCCGCCCGGACCAGCCCAGCCCACCCAAGTGCAGTATCGATTGATCACTGTCACTTACAAAATACTAAATGCATAACTGCAGCGTTCGCAGAGTCAGGCCTGATCCCTGCAATCGCTAACAGTTTTTTTGGTAGCGTTTTGGTGAACTGGCAAGCACCAGCGGCCTAGTACACCCCGGTCGTAGTCAAACCAGCACTGCAGTAACACTTGGTGACGTGGCGAGTCCCATAAGTGCAGTTCAAGCTGGCGAGGTGGCAAGCACAAGTAGTGTCCCGCTGCCACCAAGAAGAATACAAACACAAGCCCGTCGTGCCCATAGTGCCCTTCCTGCTGCATTCGCCAATCCTAATTGGGAACCCACCACTTCTGCAGCACCCGTACTTCCCCCATTCACATCCCCAACCAAATGCAGTCGGCTGCATGAGAGGCATTTTCTTTATGTCCTCCCGAGTACCCCTACCCAACGAACCCCCCCAAAAAAGATGTTGTGTCTGTAGAAAGCGCGGATATAGGAGTGACACCCGCTATTATTTTCCCTCCTGTCCTGACAATCCTGGTCTTTGCATTGGTGAATGTTTTGAAAGCTACCATTCACTAGTTGAGTATTAGCGTAGGGAACAGCATTGCGCAGACTAGGCACACTTTCACAGGGTCTCCCAAGATGCTATCGCATTTTGAGAGACCCGAACCTGGAACCGGTTACAGTTATAAAAGTTACAGTTACAAAAAAAAGTGTAAAAAAAAAAAACACAAAAAAATATATAAAATAAAAAAAATAGTTGTCGTTTTATTGTTCTCTCTCTCTCTATTCTGTCTCTATTTTTCTGCTCTTTTTTACTGTATTCTATTCTGCAATGTTTTATTGTTATTATGTTTTATCATGTTTGCTTTTCAGGTATGCAATTTTTTATACTTTACCGTTTACTGTGTTTTATTGTTAACCATTTTTTTGTCTTCAGGTACGCCATTCACGACTTGTGGTGGTTATACCAGAATGATGCCTGCAGGTTTAGGTATCATCATAGTATCATTCTTTTCAGTCAGCGGTCGGCTTTCATGTAAAAGCAATCCTAGCGGCTAATTAGCCTCTAGACTGCTTTTACAGTGGGAATGCCCCCCCCCACCGTCTTTCGTGTTTTTTTCTGGCTCTCCTGTCTCAACAGGGAACCTGAGAATGCAGCCGGTGATTCAGCCAGCTGACCATAGAGCTGATCAGAGACCAGAGTGGCTCCAAACATCTCTATGGCCTAAGTAACCGGAAGCTACGAGCATTTCATGATTTCGCCGGAAGTAAACAGCACCATTGGGAAATTGGGAAAGCATTTTATCCCACTGATCTTGGTGTGGTCAGATGCTTTGAGGGCAGAGGAGAGATCTAGGGTCTAATAGACCCCAATTTTTTCAAAAAAGAGTACCTGTCACTACCTATTGCTATCATAGGGGATATTTACATTCCCTGAGATAACAATAAAAGTGATTTAAAAAAAAATGAAATGAACAGTTTAAAAATAAGATAAAAAAGCAAAAAAATAATAAAGAAAAAAAAAAAAAAAGCACCCCTGCCCCCCCCTGCTCTCGCGCTAAGGCGAACGCAAGCGTCGGTCTGGCATCAAATGTAAACAGCAATTGCACCATGCATGTGAGGTATCACCGTGAAGGTCAGATCGAGGGCAGTAATTTTAGCAGTAGACCTCCTCTGTAAATCTGTGGTAACCTGTAAAGGCTTTTAAAGGCTTTTAAAAATGTATTTAGTTTGTCGCCACTGCACGTTTGTGCGCAATTTTAAAGCATGTCATGTTTGGTATCCATGTACTCAGCCTAAGATCATCTTTTTTATTACATCAAACATTTGGGCAATATAGTGTGTTTTAATGCATTAAAATTTCAAAAAGTGTGTTTTTTCCCCAAAAAATGCGTTTGAAAAACCATTTTAATCTGTAGGGCATTTACTTTAAAAAATATATATAATGTTTGGGGGTTCAAAGTAATTTTCTTGCAAAAAAAAATAATTTTTTCATGTAAACAAAAAGTGTCAGAAAGGGCTTTGTCTTCAAGTGGTTAGAAGAGTGGGTGATGTGTGACATAAGCTTCTAAATGTTGTGCATAAAATGCCAGGACAGTTCAAAACCCCCCCAAATGACCCAATTTTGGAAAGTAGACACCCCAAGCTATTTTCTGAGAGGCATGTCGAGTCTATGGAATATTTTATATTGTGACACAAGTTGCAGGAAAAAGACAATTTTTTTTTTTTTTTTTTTGCACAAAGTTGTCACTAAATGATATATTGCTCAAACATGCCATGGGCATATGTGAAATTACATTACTATGAGTGTCCCCACAATGGAGGCACATACATTCTGAGGCACATACATCATACTTGATTTTTTAACTATTTATTTTCACTGATGCGCAGTTTATCCCCCCCCCCTTTTTTTTCTATGGCCTGTGTGAGCAATATATCATTTAGTGACAACTTTGTGCAAAAAAACCCCAAAATTGTCACTTTCCTGCAACTTGTGTCAAAATATAAAATATTCCATGGACTCAACATGCCTCTCAGCAAATAGCTTGGGGTGTCTACTTTCCAAAATGGGTTAATTTGGGGGGGGGGGGGGTTGTGCCATCTGGGCATTTTATGGCCTTCAAAACTGTGATAGGTAGTGAGGAGTACAATCAAAAATGTACGCCCTTAGAAATCCTGAAGGCAGTGATTGGTTTTCAGGGCCCCGTACGCGGCTAGGCTCCCAAAAAGTCCCACACATGTGGTATCCCCGTACTCAGGAGAAGCAGCTGAATGTATTTTGGGGTGCAATTCCACATATGCCCATGGCCTGTGTGAGCAATATATAATTTAGTGACAACTTTTTGTATTTTTTTTTTTTTTTTGTCATTATTCAATCACTTGGGACAAAAAAAAATTAATATTCAATGGGCTCAACATGCCTCTCAGCAATTTCCTTGGGGTGTCTACTTTCCAAAATAGGGTCATTTGGAGGGGTTTTGTACTGACTTGCCATTTTAGCACCTCAAGAAATGACATAGGCAGTCATAAACTAAAAGCTGTGTAAATTCCAGAAAATGTACCCTAGTTTGTAGACGCTATAACTTTTGCGCAAACCAATAAATATACGCTTATTGACATTTTTTTTACTAAAGACATGTGGCCGAATACATTTTGGCCTAAATGTATGACTAAAATTGAGTTTATTGAATTTTTTTTATAACAAAAAGTAGAAAATATCATTTTTTTTCAAAATTTTCGGTCTTTTTCCGTTTATATCGCAAAAAATAAAAACCGCAAAGGTGATCAAATACCATCAAAAGAAAGCTCTATTTGTGGGAAGAAAAGGACGCAAATTTCGTTTGGGCACAGCATTGCATGATAGCGCAATTAGCAGTTAAAGCGACGCAGTGCCAAATTGTAAAAAGTGCTCTGGTCAGGAAGGGGGTAAATCCTTCCGGGGCTGAAGTGGTTAAAGAAAGTCTTTCTCTGAGTCTAGAGTCAAAGAGGATGGCAAACAAGATCATGCTCTCCAGCTCAGTGGGTATATCTCGGGCTGCTATCTCATCCTTGATGGAATCCGAGAGACCATGAGAAAAAGCAGCCACGAGGGCCTCATTGTTCCAAGCAACCTCTGCTGCCAGAGTACGGAACTCAAAAGCGTAATCAGCAACAGTTCTCGTACTCTGATGGGCATGAGGCACGTGGCAGCAGAAGCGGAGCATGTGGGAACATCAAATACCCTTTTAAAGGAGGCAAACTCAGGGTAACTCAAGACAACAGGTTTTTGCATCTCCCATTGAGGGTTAGCCCAGGCCAAGGCTCTCTCAGAAAGCAAAGAAAGATTTTACGAACCCTACTTTGCTTCTGTCCGTGGAAAACGCCTGGGGCAGCATATCAAAGTATATCTCAACTTGGTTGAGAAACCCTCTGCATTGAACTGGATCACCCCCAAATCGCTGGGGAAGTGGGGCGGAACCAGACATACCTCTTATAGAGGTAATACTCAAGGTGGGTGCCTGCACAGAGACTGGCGCAGCAGCAGGGACGGCCTGCAACTCAGGTTGTACCGGAGTAGCCACAGTGGGGGATTCCAGGTGAGCTGTGTGACTCAGGAGCGTTTGTAACACCATGGCAAACTGATGTGGTGATCTTGCTCATCCAATCTGGAAAAAATATTACCAACAAGTGGATTGACTGTATCTTCTGCATTCATGGCCTTCGCATACTGTCAGAAACCATGAACCTGACCGAGACAGAAGTACAGTAAAATCACACTTGTTTATTAATAAAAATAAAAAGGTAAATAGAGTAAGCATAGTCAAAGCATAGCCAGAGTCCAGTAACCGGATCGGGCAGTCAGCCAAGCCAGAGTTCAGTAACCAGATCGGGTAATCAGCTAGGCCAGAAGTCAGGGATCCAAGTAGAAGTACAGCAAGCAGGATAAGGACCCAGAAGGGATGTCAGCAAAGCCAGTCTTTAAACAAGAATGCAGGAGATGGTTTCTTGTGATGTTACCAAGGCGAAGGCAGAGATCAAGTGAGCTGGACGGCTTTAAGTAGGCAGGACTGACAAGCAGAATCAACAACAGCTGGTTAACTGTGGAGAGAGATGGGAGCTGAGCGGGCAGCTCAGAGAAGGAAGGGCTGAGCCCAGCCCTGACACCGTAAGCATTTGTATCTCCCATATGGGGTCATAAATGTTCTGAGTAATGATGATTCCTCATCGAGCGGGATTTGCCAGAATCCACATTTTGCATCTAGAATGCGGAAGACCTTTGCCTGTGGCATATCAGCGATCACTTGCTCTACAGTTTTTAAAGGGTGATAAGGTCTCAGGAGAGCCCCTATTGAGGTGTACAGGATCAATGCATATGCGGACAGTGCCATCTTTCTTGACTACTGCTGCCATGGCAGACACCCAGGGGGTAGTATCCTGCACTGGTGCAATGATGCCCAGTCTAGTCATCCTTTCCAACTCTTGCAAGACTTTTATAGCCATTGGGCTCCTTCGAGGGGTACACACAGTAGGTTGTACCGTTTCATCTAAGCACATGTGATACATGACTGGAAGCTTACCCACAGTGTCATTTCAAAAAAAGTCCTCATAAGCGGTCATCGCAGGAGCCTGCTGTTGTACTGCATGCACTTCTGGACTGAGTTGGATTAGATTTAAACGCATGCTGTCTGGTAAGCCTAGTAGGCTCTTCAGTTCATTTCTATCCACAATGTGGAATAGCAGCTTGTCCCCTGATAGATCCAAGGTAGAAGTGTCCAATGTCTGAATCGTTTGACCGCCATAAGCTATCAGGTTTATTTTATTTGGCTGATCAATTTCAGCTTTGGGGTCAAATATTATTATTATTATTATTATACACGATTTATATAGTGCCAAAAGTTTTCGCAGCGCTTTACAATGTAGAGGGGGGACAGCACAATTACAGTACAGTTCAATACAGAAGAGACAAGATGGCCCTGCTCGTAGAGCTTCCATTCTAAAGGGAGGGGGTGGTGGTACAAAAGGTAATAGATGCGGGGAATGATTTGATGGGGTGGCTCGAGGACAGTTGTTAGGTAGGTGCGGGATAGGCTTCCCTGAATAAGTGAGTTTTCAGGAATCTCCTAAAGGTGGACAGTAGGGATGAGCTTCGAGTTCGAGTCGAACTCATGTTCGACTCGAACATTGGCTGTTCGCAAATTCGCCGAACAACGAACAATTTGGGGTGTACGCGGCAAATTCGAATGCCGCGGAACACCCTTTAAAAGTCTATGGGAGAAATCAAAAGTGCTAATTTTAAAGGCTAATATGCAAGTTATTGTCATAAAGTGTTTGGGGACCCAGGTCCTGCCCCAGGGGACATGGATCAATGCAAAAAAAAGTTTTAAAAACGGCCGTTTTTTCAGGAGCAGTGATTTTAATAATGCTTAAAGTCAAACAATAAAAGTGTAATATCCCTTTAAATTTCGTACCTGGGGGGTGTCTATAGTATGCCTGTAAAGGGGCGCATGTTTCCTGTGTTTAGAACAGTCTGACAGCAAAATGACATTTTGAAGGATAAAACTCATTTAAAACTACCCGCGGCTATTGCATTGCCGACAATACACATAGAAGTTCATTGATAAAAACGGCATGGGAATTCCCCAAAGGGGAACCCCGAACCAAAATTAAAAAAAAAAAAATGACGTGGGAGTCCCCCTAAATTCCATACCAGGCCCTTCAGGTCTGGTATGGATTTTAAGGGGAACCCCGCGCCAAAAAAAAAAAAAATATGGCGTGGGGTCCCCCCAAAAATCCATACCAGACCCTTATCCGAGCACGCAACCTGGCAGGCCGCAGGAAAAGAGGGGGGGACGAGAGTGCGGCACCCCCCTCCTGAACCGTACCAGGCCACATGCCCTCAACATTGGGAGGGTGCTTTGGGGTAGCCCCCCAAAACACCTTGTCCCCATGTTGATGAGGACAAGGGCCTCATCCCCACAACCCTGGCCGGTGGTTGTGGGGGTCTGCGGGCGGGGGGCTTATCGGAATCTGGAAGCCCCCTTTAACAAGGGGACCCCCAGATCCCGCCCCCCCCCTGTGTGAAATGGTAAGGGGGTTTTGTACCCCTACCATTTCACTAAAAAACTGTCAAAAATGTTAAAAATGACAAGAGACAGTTTTTGACAATTCCTTTATTTAAATACTTCTTCTTTCTTCTATCTTCCTTCATCTTCTGGTTCTTCTGGTTCTTCCTCCGGCGTTCTCGTCCAGCATCTCCTCCGCGGCGTCTTCTATCCTCTTCTCCTTGGGCCGCTCCGCACCCATGGCATGGGGGGAGGCTCCCGCTCTTCTCTTCTTCTTCATCTTCTTCTCTTCTTCTCTTCTTCTTTTCTTCTCTTCTTCATTTTCTTCTCCGGGCCGCTCCGCACCCATGCTGGCATGGAGGGAGGATCCAACTGTGTGACGGCGCTCCTCGTCTGACAGTTCTTAAATAAAGGGGGCGGGGCCACCCGGTGACCCCGCCCCCCTCTGACGCACGGTGACTTGACGGGACTTCCCTGTGACGTCACGGGGAATGCCACAGGGAAGTCCCGTCATGTCCCGTGCGTCAGAGGGGGGCGGGGTCACCGGGTGGCCCCGCCCCCCGTTATTTAAGAACTGTCAGACGAGGAGCGCCGTCACACAGCGGGAGCCTCCCTCCATGCCAGCATGGGTGCGGAGCGGCCCGGAGAAGAAAATGAAGAAGAGAAGAAGAGAAGAAAAGAAGAAGAGAAGAAGATGAAGAAGATGAAGAGAAGAGCGGGAGCCTCCCCCCCATGCCATGGGTACGGAGCGGCCCGAGGAGAAGAAGATAGAAGACGCCGCGGAGGAAATGCTGGACGAGAACGCCGGAGGAAGAACCAGAAGAGCCAGAAGAACCAGAAGATGAAGGAAGATAGAAGAAAGAAGAAGTATTTAAATAAAGGAATTGTCAAAAACTGTCTCTTGTCATTTTTAACATTTTTGACAGTTTTTTAGTGAAATGGTAGGGGTACTTTTGTACCCCCTTACCATTTCACACAGGGGGGGGGCCGGGATCTGGGGGTCCCCTTGTTAAAGGGGGCTTCCAGATTCCGATAAGCCCCCCGCCCGCAGACCCCCACAACCACCGGCCAGGGTTGTGGGGATGAGGCCCTTGTCCTCATCAACATGGGGACAAGGTGTTTTGGGGGGCTACCCCAAAGCACCCTCCCAATGTTGAGGGCATGTGGCCTAGTACGGTTCAGGAGGGGGGGGCCGCACTCTCGTCCCCCCCTCTTTTCCTGCGGCCTGCCAGGTTGCGTGCTCGGATAAGGGTCTGGTATGGATTTTTGGGGGGACCCCACGCCGTTTTTTTTTTTTTTTTTGGCGCGGGGTTCCCCTTAAAATCCATACCAGACCTGAAGGGTCTGGTATGGAATTTAGGGGGAACCCCACGTCATTTTTTTTTTTAAATTTTGGCCGGGGTTCCCCTTAATATCCATACCAGACCTGAAGGGCCTGGTATGGAATTTAGGGGGACTCCCACGTCATTTTTTTTTTTTAATTTTGGTTCGGGGTTCCCCTTTTGTGGAATTCCCATGCCATTTTTATCAATGAACTTCTATGTGTATTGTCGGCAATGCAATAGCCGCGGGTAGTTTTAAATGAGTTTTATCCTTCAAAATGTAATTTTGCTGTCAGACTGTTCTAAACACAGGAAACATGCGCCCCTTTACAGGCATACTATAGACACCCCCCAGGTACGAAATTTAAAGGGATATTACACTTTTATTGTTTGACTTTAAGCATTATTAAAATCACTGCTCCTGAAAAAACGGCCGTTTTTAAAACTTTTTTTTGCATTGATCCATGTCCCCTGGGGCAGGACCCAGGTCCCCAAACACTTTTTATGACAATAACTTGCATATTAGCCTTTAAAATTAGCACTTTTGATTATTCATGTTCGTGTCCCATAGACTTTAAAGGTGTTCGCGTGTTCGAACAAACTTTTTTCCTGTTCGCATGTTCTGGTGCGAACCGAACAGGGGGGTGTTCGGCTCATCCCTAGTGGACAGGTTAGGGGCTGATCAGACATACCGGGCAGGGAGTTCCAGAGGATGAGAGAGGCTTTGGAGAAGTCCTGAAGGCAAGCATGGGAGGAGGTAACAAGGGAGCTAGAGAGCAGGAGGTCCTGGGAGGAGCGGATGGGACTATTTGGGTGATATCTGCAAATGAGGTTGGTGATGTAGCTGGGGGTGATGTTGTGGATGGCCTTGTATGTTGGTGCTAGCATTGTGAATTTTATACGGTGGGGTAGGGGAAGCCAGTGAAGGGATAGGCAGAGAGGAGCAACAGTCATGGATCAGTTAGTGAGGAGTATTAGTCCAGCAGCAGCATTCATAATAGACTGAAGGGGGATAGCCTGCGTAGGTGTAGGCCATTAAGGAGAGAGTTGCAGTAGTCAAGGTGGGAAATAATCAAGGAGTGAATAAGTTGCTTTGTGGTCTCAATAGTCAGGAAGGGTCGAATTCTGGAGATGTTGTGGAAGTCAAGGTGGCAGGATTTAGCCAGCGATTGGATGTGGGGGCTGAAGGAGAGGTCAAGAATTACACCTAGCATCCAGGCATGTGTGGAGGAACCTATGGTTGTGTTGTTGATCTTAATGGTTAAGTCATGGGGGGGGACCGGGAAGGAGGAAATATAACAAGCTCAGTTTTAGAAAAATTGAGTTTGAGAAAGTGGTGTGACATCTATACCGATATGTCATTCAGTAAGTTTGAGATCCATGAGGAGATTGAGGGGGTGAGTTGAGGAGTGGAGAGATAGATCTGGGTGTTGTCAGCGTAGAGGTGGTATTGGAAGCCATGGGAGGCTATCAACTGGCCCAGGGAAGAGATATAGACTGAGAATAGGAGGGGCCCAAGGACGGAGCCTTGGGGTACCCCAACAAAAAGAGGAAGAGGAGCAGAAGAGATGGAGTTGTAAGCAACACTGAAAGTGTGCTGAGATAGGTAGGAGGAGAACCAGGATAAAACAGAATCACGGAGGTCGAGGATGTGTAGTTTGCTGAGGAGGAGCAGGTGGTCAACTGTGTTGAAGGCAGCAGAGAGGTCTAAGAGTATGAGTATGGAGTAATAGCCATTGGTTTTAGCAGTTAGTGAGTCATTGGTGAGTTTTAGCAGGGCAGTTTCAGTGGAATGTTGTGGACGGAAGCCGGACTGTAGGGGGTCGAGAAGGTTGTTGTCCGTGAGGTAGCAACACATTTGGTCATGGACAAGGCATTCAATGAACTTGGAGGCAAATTAGAGCAGGGAGATGGGTCATAAGCTATTCAGTCAATGCAAAACAGGGTCAATGCTTCAAAACAGGGTCAAAACAGGGTCATGCTGTGCAATGTGGCTAAGGACATGAGATTGCATTTGGCACCAGTGTCAATTTTCAACTTGACATTTCTCCCTTATTTGCAATTAGGTCCACACTTTCACAATGAAAACAGTTTTGGTGATGACCTCTTTCCACTTCATTAATTCAGTGCACATTTTGTTGTTTAATCTCACTAGATGTGTCATCCATGCACCTCTATTTTGAGGCTTGGACCTACAACATTTTGCAAAATGATTCCATTTGTTACACCTTTTGTTAAAAGCCGGACACTTGTTGCACTCAGTAGCATGTTCACTACCACAGTTGCTGCATTGCCTTTTGTTCTGTTGCATCACAAACACTTCTGCTTCTCTTTTTAGTACCTTAGTGGCCCTTTCAGAATGTTCAAACATACATATTCTAATGACTGATTCCAGTGTCAAATCTTTCCCCCTGAACAACTGAGCACAAACTGCATTATTGTAGATACCACATACAATCCTGTCACGTATCAGTTCATCTGTTAGTGCACCAAAATCAAAATTTTTAGTCAGCAGTCTCAGGGTGGCTGCATAGGATTGTAAAAAGCCTAGGCTTATGAAATCATGCACAGCTCTCTCTCTCTCACTCTTGTGAGAGTTTGCCAGGAAGGTAGGGGGTGAGTCAAAGGAGGGCCAATAAGAGCTGCAGAGCTGGTGGTGTGTGACTGTGTAAATCCAGAAAGTGAACAGGTAGCAGCTTCAGCTGCCCACAGTTAAAATGGATGCAGCCAGACTCAGTGGAGGGAGATTTATGCAGCATATTTGGCAAGTACAGAGTCACAGTGTATATAAAATAATATGCAAAGTGCTTGGCGGGAAGCTTCAGAATGGCAAAGATGTTTTTATTACAAATTATGTGAGCAGACTGTAGTTCCTACTTAAAGAAAGGATTAGTAAACACCCAACTATAGCATTAAATGCTAGTATTATCAAATGCTTTGTTCAGCTCTGTGTACAACAACAGTAATATAAAAATCATTCTGAAAACATCTGAACTTTTGTAAAAAAAAGTTTCCAAAGGATAATGTGTTAAAGTGTTTAATAGTAAGTGATCTTTGATTGAAGTCATTGTAATTTCCTTTAAGGAAACACATGGATATTAGCTTAGATGGCTTCCTGAAGAGTAACATAAACCAAAGCTGATAGTCATCTTTTGATTAACAAAAACAGCATGAGAAATCAAAGAACGAGATATAACCTTGCTGCTGTATATTGTTGGGTAGTGTAAATGAATCTTCTCTGCATTGTGTTTTAGCTGTCATTTAAAACCTTTGTCCTTTTAATAGGAAATAACTCGAGGTTGGAATTTTGCACAGCCAAGAACTTGCACAAAGGAGTCCAAGTAATTAAACAGCAGGATACTCTTTTAAAATAAAATATTGTTGAATTGAATTCATATAAGCATTTAACATATTTACCTTCTTTCTTGACAATGGAGGGGGATTAATGTGCAGATTAGTAGCCCTCCCATGAACAAAAGGATCCTGACCACATCTATACGCTGACAGTACAGCCTATAGCAGTAAGTAACATTATTTTAACTGGTTCACACCTAGGGTATTTAGGTATAAGGATGAATTTGTTATTTCTTACAAGTTCAAATTCACATCAAATCCAGCTAGTTGCTTTCGCAAAAAGATTCCCAGATAAGTCAACTCATGTTTTTTTTTAAAGCACATAAACGTTTGTTATCACAGTGGTGAGCCTCTGCACAATCTCCAATCTCCAACATCCCTTTGTCTCAGGAAACATGTCACCTGCCTCCTGCCAATTGCACAGGTGAAGTGAATGCCACTCCCCTAATTCAAAAATCTAACACACCCATGTAAGTTTACATTTAGCCCACGTTCACATGGTGCAATTTTAGGTGTGACATGCGCATTTAATGTATCTCTATGGCTCTGTCTTAACAGCTTCGACTTGAAGTGGTAAATTTTGAAAAGTAGTTCATATATTAGGATTTGTTCACACCATATGCAGAGATGTCAGTTTTTCTGCATGCGTTTTGCAAGGGCACAAAAAAAAACAATTGCTCTCTATGTGCCCTGTTCACACCACAACACTGGTATCATGTGCATATTTTTTTTGCACAGAAATCTGAAACGTGGATGCATTTTTGTGCGCTGAAAAAAACTGACGTGACATCAACATTGTGATGTGAACAGGTCACATAACTCACGTGCATGAAAACTGATGTCAATGTGCTTAAAAATTCACTGAAACACGCATGTAAACTGATGTGAAATTGATGTAAACTTATGTCTCTGCAAGGTTTTCCTCTCAGTTTTAATGCACGTTTGGTGTGAACGAGCCAGTGCTTTTTCCCAACTTCAGTACGATTTATCTCTCATAGACTGTAATGTAAATCACACTGAAATCACTCTTGTGTCCATATCAGCATGACTTTGAGCCATTTTTTACTTTATTTTTAACCGTTTCCTAAAAATTTGGCAGCAATTACTGGAGAAAACAACAGCGTGGGGGTCCCCTCCCATCCATACCAGGCCCTTCGAATCCTTTATGGATTTTAAGGGGAACCCCATGCCAATTTTTTTTTTTAAACGGCGTGGGGTCTCCCCCAAAATTCATACCAGACCCTTATCCGAGCATGTAGCCTGTCAGGCCAGGAAAGAGGGGGACATGTGAGAGCACATGCCCTCAAGATGGGGGGTGCTTTGGGGTAGGGGGATGCCTCCAAAGCACCTTGTTCTCATAATGATGACGACAAGGGCCTCTTCATTTCATCGGGTGACGTCATTGACCCAGCATGCCCCAGACCATGACGTCACAAGGGGGTAAGGTCACCCGGTGAAATCATTAGGTGGACCCACCCCTTAGTTATTTAAGAACTATCAGACAGCTAAGCTGTCATTTGACGGGAGCCTTTGTTAGGTGAAGAGCTCTTTTTTTCGGGTTGTCGGTAGTGGCGAGCATCGTGATTGACGATAGATCTACACCAGGGGACTTTTTTATATTTTGATTTTTTTAATAAAGGACTTGTCAAAAACTTGTGTTTTTATTTACTATTTACACTTTTTGGTGACTGTGTACCCCATACTCATTAACATGGAAGGGTCGGGATGTGGGGACCCCCTTGTTAAAGGGGGCCTCCAGATTCCGATAAGTCACCTCCTACACCCCCACAACCAGCAGGCCAGTTTTTGACAAGTCCTTTATAGAAAAAAATGTCCCTGGTGTAGATCCAGTGGCGTCACTAGGGGGTGGCTATTGAGACTGGAGCCCATATCCCCGAGTCCAGTGCCAGCCCTACCGTGAGATTGTTGCGGGCTGCCTGACTGTCAAAAACCATGAATCAGACTGAGACAGAAGTACAGTTAAATCACACTTGTTTAATAATAATAAAAAAAAGTAAACAGAGTAAATGTAGCCAAAACATAGCCAGATTTCAGGAACCGGAACGGATAGTCAGACAAGCCAAAACATCAAGGAGCCAGAAGGAATGTCAGCCAAGCAAGTCTTTAACAGAAACACAGGAGAGCGTCACTAGAGATGTGACCAAGGCGAAGGCAGAGATAATCTGGATTGGATGGATTAAGTAGGCAGGACCGACGAGCAGGATATCATCAACAGGTGAGTCACTGTGGAGAGATAGGAGCTGGCAATTAGCCGACAGCTGAGCGGCCAGCTCAGAGAAGGCAGGGCTGGACCCAGCCCTGACACTGACAAAGCGCTGTCCCACACAGCTGAGGCACTCTCACTGAGTTTGCACTCCGTGCTTCACTGACACTGACAGCGAGAGCCAGAAGATCAGTGTGTGTGAGAGTGAGTCTCCTCCTTGCTCCTCCCGTATCATAGAGCCAGGAGGACTTTCACACGATCTTCTGAGCAGGTGAGTGCAGACCATGGGGGAGGGGGGAAACTGTACTACCCAGCCTCTCTGTATATACACCAGCCTCTCTGTATACCCAACCTCTCTGTATATACACCAGCCTCCCTGTATACCCAGCCTCTCTGTATATACACCAGCCTCCCTGTAAACCCAGCCTCTCTGTATACCCAGTCTCTCTATATATACACCAGCCTCCCTGTATACCCAGCCTCTCTATATATACACACCAGCCTCTCTGTATATACACCAACCTCCCTGTATACCCAGCCTCTATGTATATATACCAGCCTCTCTGTATATCCAGCCTCTCTGTATATACACCAGCCTCCCTGTAAACCCAGCCTCTCTGTATATACACCAGCCTCTCTATATACACACCAGCCTCCCTGTATACCCAGCCTCTCTGTATATACACCAGCCTCTCTGTATACCCAGCCTCTCTGTATATATACCAGCCTTTCTGTATATACACTAGCCTCCCTGTATACCCAGCCTCTCTGTATAAACCAGCCTCCCTGTATACCCAGCCTCCCTGTATACCCAGCCTCCCTGTATATACACCAGTCCCCCTGTATACCCAGCCTCTCTGTATATACACCAGCCTCCCTGTATACCCAGCCTCTCTGTATATACACCAGCCTCTCTGTATAAACCAGCCTCCCTGTATACCCAGCCTCCCTGTATAAACCAGTCTCCCTGTATACCCAGCCTCCCTGTATACCCAACTTCTCTGTATATACACCAGCCTCCCTGTATACCCAGGCTCTCTGTATATACACCAGCCTCCCTGTATACCCAGCCTCTCTGGATATACACCAGCCTCCCTGTATACCCAGCCTCTCTGTATATATACCAGCCTTTCTGTATACCCAGCCTTTCTGTATACCCAGCCTCTCTGTATATACCCCAGCCTCTCTGTATATACACCAGCCTCTCTGTATACCCAGCCTCTCTGTATACCCCAGCCTCTCTGTATATACACCAGCCTCTCTGTATACCCAGCCTCTCTGTATATACACCAGCCTCTCTGTATACCCCAGCTTCTCTGTATATACACCAGCCTCTCTGTATACCCAGCCTCTCTGTATATACACCGGCCTCTCTGTATACCCCAGCCTCTCTGTATATACACCAGCCTCTCTGTATGTACTCCAGCCTCTATGTATACCCAGCCTCTCTGTATACCCAGCCTCTCTGTATACACTAACCTCTCTGTATACCTTAGCCTGTCTTCTATATATATACAAGTAACACCAGTGCTAAAACATGGCTATCTGTGGATGGGGAGGAAAGGGCATGGTTAATGACATGGGATCTGAATCCAGTGCAGATGGACGGCAGCCATCGCTGCAGGGTATGGATAAACAGTGTACAACAAAACAGACCAGCGCTCAATGAGTTGAAGAGTAAACACAGTCTCACAGCAGACAGTTGAACATGATTAGTCCTAGTTTATTCAGTAATGCATGTAAAAGAACAATCCTGTTGTCAGACAGGAAGGGATATGAGGTAGGTAAAAAAGAAATCAACAGCTTACAGCTCCATGGAGCAACCAGATCCATGGAGCAACAAGGAGCTGACGGCATTGGAGTTTACAAAAAACCTCCTGCAGCATGGGAGAGCACCAATACCCCTGCTGCACTGCGGCCAAATGTGGAACACGCTCACCAGCATGTGGGGAAGGGCTGGACATGCTGGAGGAGAAAACGAAGATGATTGACAGCGGGAAGGTGGAGACCCAAACTGTAAACTGCACATGGCTGGGACGCCAAGTCCACTGGCATACTGACAGGTGGAAGGGAGACAGCCGTGTTGCTGCAGTGTGTATAACGCTATATGTTCACAGCATCTAAAGCCCAATGGATGTGAATCCCAGCTGCGTGGGAGTGTCCCAAAACGATGTAGACCTCAGGGAGATGGAAAACCAGAGCTGGAAGGGCCGATGTGGATGTCAGTCAGCGTTGCTGGGTTTCTAGGGGTTCTGGTCATTGGAGCACCTCATGGACCTGGGTGACCTGTTAGCTGTGGTGTTTGCCTTGACAATGTGTTTCGCACATCTGCGCTTTTTCAAAGTTCTGCCAGAACCCCTAGAACCCCAGCAACGCTGACTGACATCCACATCGTCCCATCCAGCCCTGGTTTTCCATCTCCCTGAGGTCTACATTGTTTTGGGACACTCCCACGCAGCTGGGATTCACATCTATTGGGCTTTAGATGCTGTGAACGTATAGCATCATCCACACTGCAGCAACGTGGCTCTCTCCCTTCTACCTGTCAGTACGCCAGTGAGACTTGGCGTTAGCTCCTTGTTGCTCCATGGATCTTCTGTGAAACTGTAAGCTGTTGATTTCTCTTTTACCTACCTCATATCCCTTCCTGTCTGACAACAGGATTGTTCTTTTACATGCATTACTGAATAAACTAGGACTTATCATGTTCAACTGTCTGCTGTGAGACTGCTGTGAAACTTCAACCCATTGAGCGCTGGTCCGTTTGTTTTGCTGTACACTATCTTCTATATACTCTAGACTCTGTATACATTAGCCTCTCTGTATACACTGGCCAGTCTTCTAAATACCCTAGCCTCTCTGTATACATTAGCCTGTCTTCTATATACCCTAGCCTCTCTGTATGTAACAATCTGCATCTGGTGGCAGGTGACGTGGCAAGCTCTCTGTGGACCCTGATGTAATGATACTATATAATGTAATAAATATATATATATATATATATATATATATATATATATATATATATATACACACACACACACGTATACTATATACATGTGAATACCCGCCCAAGCATATGACTTTCTTTCCTTCGCTGCTATGGGCTCTAGCCCCAGATCTTTTGTAGACCTAGCAACGCCCCTATGTAGATCCATCATCAATCACAATGCTCACCGCTACCCCCAACCAGGAAAAAAAAGAGCTCTGCACTCGACAAGGCTCCCGCTAAATGACAGCTCTGCCATCTGACAGTTCTTTGACATCATCACCTGGAGCATGCTGGGTAGATGACATTACCCGATGCAATCAATGCAATCGCATTGCACTAAAGTCAGACCAAATCGCACCACTTTGAAGTCGCATTCAGTGTGATCCAAGGCTTAATGAATTACGTGATGAAGGAGTGGAAGAGGGTAGCATGTCCTATGATGGCCATACACGCTTCAAGTTTATTATCCAGTCGATGTGAGATTTTATCAAAACTACTGAATTGGCAAACGATTGAATAAACATAACTTCTCTTTCAATTGATTTAGACTCAATTTTGCTTGTTCAATCAGCCAAGGTGGAAAATTATCAATCATGTTGCATCGATCAGCAGCAATGAGGTGCTTTATTCATTATTGTAATTCAATCAATTGGATTATGAAATTGCATGGGGAAAACCAAGATGCAATCAATAACTTATGTTTGAATCTTCCAACTGTCGAGGAAATCCACACATGTGTGTCATATTAATCAAATGGGTTATTGACTTTGTATCGATTATTCCTATCAGGAGAGATTGATCTGAATGTTTTAATTTAACTTGTATTTGCAAACAGCATAGTGGGTGAGGTAGCCAAATAACATCTTTAGAGTGTGGGATGAAACCCACATGAGCACGGGAAGAACATGGAATCCAGGCAGGTAGTGTCCTGATTGTGATTTGAACCAAGGATCCTAGTGCTGCAAGATGAAAGGGTTAACCACTAAGCCATTGTGCTGCCCTGGATAATAATTTGATTAGTTAATGACACGTGTATGGGCGCCTTAAACACACAAGTGGCAGATAAAAAAGTGGCATGTACATTAAATTACAACCTTTTATTTAGGTGATGACATTAAATTTCCAAATTCAAAGTTGTCAAAACTGCAATCTTTTATTAAAAAGATTGCAGTTTTGGGGTAGCCTTAGACTCTGAACTGTCCTTTCAGGCCCACATACAATCCCTGTCCAAATCCTGCCGCCTTAGCCTCCACAACATTTCCAGAATACGCCCCTTTTAAATAATGACACCACCAAGCTTCTAATTCACTCCCTGGTCATCTCTCGCCTCGACTACTGCAACTCCCTCCTCATTGGATTACCTTTACATAGACTATCCCACCTTCAGTCCATAATGAATGCCGCTGCAAAACTCATCCACCTTACCAACCATTCAGTGTCCTCCACCCCTCTCTGCCAATCCCTTCACTGGCTTCCACTCACCCAACGAATAAAATTCAAAGTACTAACAATAATTTACAAAGCCATCCATAACTCTGCCCCCAGCTACATCACTAACCTAGTCCCAAAATACTAACCAAGCCGCTCTCATCGGTCATCCCAAGACCTCCTACTCTCTGGCTCCCTTGTCACCTCCTCCCATGCTCGCCTCCAGGATTTCTCCAGAGCTTCTCCCATCCTTTGGAACTCCCTACCCCAATCTGTCCGACTGTCCCCTAGTCTATCCATCATTAGGCGATCCCTGAAAACCCTTCTCTTCAAAGAAGCCTATCCTGTTTCTAACTAACTCTGTTTTACTTCCTCCATCAGTGCATCCCCCCCACAACTATTACCTTTTGTATCAATTGACCCTTCCTTTTCAGATTGTAAGCTCTAACGAGCAGGGGCCTCTGATTCCTCTTGTATCAAATTGTAATGTAACTGTAATGTCTGTCTTCATGTTGTAAAGCGCTGCGCAAACTGTTGTCACTATATAAAACCTGTATAATAATAATAAAAACTGCTGTTTAAGTCCCAGAAACGGAAAATTATTTCCCAATATGCTAAAAGTTGCACTTGTTTATGGAAAAAGAGACTTTTTTCACTAAAAATATTGCAGCTGTAGGATCGGGTACAGACCATGGGGTTGATTTACTAAAGGCAAATAGACTGTGGACTTTGCAAATTGCAGTTGCACTCTACAAGAGCTTTTGCTCCAGAGCTTAGTAAATGAGCAGAAGCTCTGCTGACTTTCCATCATCCAATCATGTGCAAGCAAAAATGCTGTTTTTTTTTATTTTCCTTGCATGTGATTGGGTATTCTTTGCAAAGTGAACCTTCATCTCATTTACTAAGTTCTGGAGCAATTGCACTTGCAGAGTGCAACTGCACTTTGCAAGGTGCACCAGGGTTGATTTACTAAAGGCAAATCCACTTTGCACTACAAGTGCACTTGCAGTGCACTTGGAAGAACACTTGGCAAGGCAGTTGCTCTGGATCTGAGGGGAAGAGCTGCTGATTTTATCATCCAATCATGTACAAGCAAAAATGCTGTTTTTTCTTTTCCTTGCATGTCCCTCTCAGATCTACAGTGACTGCACTTCCAAGTGCACTTGTAGTGAAAAGTGGATTTGCCTTTAGTAAATAAACCCTTGTGGGTTTATGGTCTATTTTCCTTTAGTAAATCAACCCCCATATATCATGCATGTTGCAGCTGTAGTCCTAAAAGCTGATTATATCTCAGCGAGCTAAAAGCTGTACTACTACATATTTTTAAGTTAAAATCCCAGGAGATTTGTCCAGACGATTGGGTTGATTCACTGAAGACAAATAGACTGTGCACTTTGCAAAGTGCAGTTGCACTCTGCAAGAGCAGTTGTTCCAGAGCTTACTAAATGAGCAGAAGGTCTGCTGACTTCCATAATCCAATCATGTGCAAGCAAAAATGTGGTTTGATTTTATTTTCCTTGCACATGACTGGGTGTTCTTTGCAAAGTGAAGTTTTACCTCATTTGCTAAGCTTTGGAGCAACTGCACTTGCTGAGTGCAACTGCAGTTTGCAAAAGTGTACAGTCTATTTGCCTTTAGTAAGTCAACCCCTCTATTTTATAAAATCTGCCTTATATAGGAAAATGTTTTTTATTTTTCCAAAATGAAATAGTATACTATCAGGAGCTGTTGGTTTGAATTGTGTAGTAAAAGCTGCAGAGTGGTGTTGCAATGAAGTGCATTTGACGTTAAAGAAAAAGTAAAAGTGGGCAGCACAGTGGCTAAGTGCTGAATCTCAACCATGACACTACCTGCCTAGAGTTTGCATTTTCTGCCTGTACTTGGGTGGGTTTCCTCTAAATACTCCAGTTTACTCTCACACTCAAAAGACATGCTGGTAGGTTGATTGGATCCTGTCTCTATTGGCCCTAGTATGTATGAATGTGAGTAAAGCTGGCCGTACATTATAAAATGTAGTACAAAAAGTTGACCAGATTTTTAAAATGAAATCCGGGGACATCATTTTTTTTTTACTAGTAACAACGGCAATCAGCATCTCTCTGCCCTTCACCACCGTCGCACGGCTCACAGCCTGCCAAGTCTCACTCTCCGGGCCCTGGCTACTACTGGGTGGGGAGCGGAGGAAGATCACTCCACCAGAGAAGGCAAGGAGATAGGCAGACGGCTGGCCAGAATTTGAGCCAAGGCAGAAGAACATGCGAGTGGGAGCAGAATGGGCATGCACCCCGAAACTGAAGAAATATTCCCTCTGCTCCGACCAGCACATGATCATCAGAAAGGGTCACAGATAATGACCCCCCCCCCCAAGCTAGTAGGAGTGGCAGAGCAGGTGTGTAATTCTGATTTTTTTTTTAATTCTGCACTGACTATCTTGGAAATTGCCTCAGCCCCTGTTCAAATCCAATCCGGGGACAAAACCGGGGACAGGCTTGGTCCGGGGACAGTGTCCTTAATCCGGGGACTGTCCCCGGAAACCAGGGATGTCTGTTCACACTATAGTACAAGGGCCTGCCTGACTGCAAGATACTGTTGTACTATATACTGTTAAATACTTGGTATTCTATTATGGAATATCACAGTGTACTGTAACAGCCAGACTTTTTTCAGAGCTATATTAATAACACAATCAGGGAAATTCAATAAAGCTCTAACAACACTTTTTTAAGCAGTATAGCCCTTGTAAAATTCTGTGCGCCACATTCAAAAACCTCTGCCACCCATTTCAGTTGCTTTACTGATATGTGTGGCCAATTCAGGTAGTTGCTAATAGCGCTACTTAAAAAAAAATGACATTATTACTGCAAGAAATTCAAAAAGAATTACTAAAACTGGAGGTAATTAAGACCAACTGTAAGTTGGCATACAGAGTACCTGTCTCTGTACACTGTGCAGCAGGCGGCATATTTGTAGCCTCTACCCCCTCCCTTCTCCACCTGCCGCTGGTTGTTAAGGATGACTTCACAGATGACAGCCTCCGAGCAAACAGTGACACTGATAGTTGGCGAAGCCTGAGGGAGAAACTGAGACACTAGTTTCCTATTAGGTCTGCTCTCTCCTTATGATTAACAGCAGGCACTGTACAGATTCTATAACCAATAGCAGGCTGTCTGTTGGTTATGGATCCACTGACTGCCTGCCGTCAATCACAAGTGTTGCTGACCCATCTGGAAACTAGTATCTCAGCTTTCTCATCAAGCTCCACCCACCCAGCCACATTCCTCCACCACTGCAGCACTCTTAGAGACAGATGCAGCAGTAGGGATGGATTCGGGATGGTGTGTCAGAAAGACTTACCCGTCTCAGTGCTCTACTGCTTGTGGTATTTGGCTCAGATACATGTACCTGTTTCTAACAGCTACCTGAATCTGTTGCCTGCTCAGACATTTGTTGAGTGGAGGCACAATGGTATTCTAAAGAATATTGTAGGCACTCTTCATGAGCTCCCCAGAACATATTTGAATTCATCTCTTTCTGGATGAAGATTGTGTGTTTTAACTTCTTCTTTCACTATAGCTAAGACCTATGGGCTATGCAGTGGTGGAGGAATTTTTTTGGCTGGATGGGTGGAGCCTTATGAGACACTAGTTTCCAGTTGGGTCAACTGCTCTTGTGATTGACAGCAGGCAGTCAGTGGATTTACCATGTGTATTTATTGTCTTTTTTGTTTCTCTTGTCTTTGTAAAGCGCTTGGAGAAACTACCTTTAAAGGTGCTATATAAAATAAAGTTATTATTCTTTTTATTATTATTACTATTATTATAGGCCTATAGAGTGCCATGCTATACTACAGCCTTTGTATTGCAATTAAAAATCATTGATGCAGTACAACCTGACTTTGCCTTTTTTTCCGGGGTACAGTTAGCAAACTCTGCCTTTTGGCCATTGTACTGAGTACTAGGAAATTAAAAAGGAGAAATACTGGCAGGCTTTTTATTACAGAACATCACACTATACTGTAGCAGCCAGACTCCTTTGACCAAAATTGAACTTTTTGGCTTAAAAGCAAAACGCTATGTGTGACGGAAAACTAACACTGCACATCACCCTGAATATACCATCCCCACCGTGAAACATAGCGGTGGCAGCATCATATTGTGGGGATACTTTTCTGTAGCAGGAACAGGGAAGCTGGTCAGAGCTGATGGGAAGATGGATAGAGCCAAATAAAGGGCAATCTTAGAATAAAATCTGTTATGCCGCGAACACATGGTCGGACTTTCCGGCAGGAAAAAGTCAGACGGAATCTTTTCAGCGGACATTCCGATCGTGTGTGGGCCTCATCTGACTTTTTTTCGGAAATTCTGATGGACATAGAAATAGAACATGTTTCAAATCTTTCCAATGGAATCAGTTCCTATTGAGAGAACCGCTTGTTTGTATGCTGTTCCGATGGACCAAAAACGGCGCATGCTCTGAAGCAAGTATGAGATGGCAGCTATTGGCTACTCGCTATTGAACTTCCTTTTTCTAGTCCCGTCGTATGTGTTGTACATCAATGCATTCTAGACAGTTGGACTTTGGTGTGATCGTGCGTAGGCAAGACAATTTCAGCAGAACTCCGTCGGAACTCCGCCAGAAAAACCTTCAGAGTTCATTCCGACAGAAAAAACGGTCGTGTGTACGCGGTATAAGAGTCTGAAAAAGACTTGAGACTGGGGCAGAGGTTCATTTTCCAGCAGGGCAACGACCCTAAACATACAGCCAGAGCTACAATGGAATGCTTTAGATCAAAGCATATTCATGTGTTAGAATGGCCCAGTCAAAGTCCAGACCTAAGTCTCCGGACTGCGGGTAAATTGGGAAAAATCCAGTGTGATGGCTATTGATGGCGATGCCCAGACTTTGGCAACCAAAAGGGTTCCCATTCTCTGGGTATCGGAGTTCAAGTATTTAGGTATACGTATATCACCTAGGGTGGGGAATTTCATGTCCCTAAACTTGTTGCCTCTATTGAACAAAGTTAAGTTGCAGCTTGAGGCATGGAGACACCTGCCGTTGTCCCTGATTGGCAGGGTTAACTTATTGAAAATGAAGAGTCTTCCAGTCTTCTTGTACTTTTTAAGGAACTCTCCAGTCTGGATCCCCTGTTCTTTTTTCAGGAGGGTGAATAGCTTATTCAGTTCCTTTCTCTGGTCCGATGCGCATCCTAGAATCAGCCTTCGCACTCTACAGGAGCCATTGGGGCAGGGTGGATTGGCTCTACCTGATTTATTCAAATATTTCATAGCCAGGCAAATGGTGTTTGCTAGACGTTGGCTGACTAGAGATGACGGGGACTCAGCGACGGTACTGGAGGCAGCCCTTATGGGTTCGTATGAGAGTCTGTTTTACCTGGTACATAGAGGACCTCAGGCTTCTCTGTCTTTGACTCCCTCGATGCGCGTCACTGTTCGTGCATGGGACAAGGCACAGAAGCTAATGAAATCTCCATAAGGGAGTTGGTCACAGGACACTCCCTTGTGGGTTAATCCCAGGTTGCCTCACTTTAGTGCAATCCCTGACCCAATAATTTGGGCTAGAGTTGGTATTAAGCAGCTCAAACACTTAGTGGGAAGGAAAAAATTGCTAACCTTTGACCAACTTAAAGAAAAATATAACCTACCCAACTGGTATTTTTTCCGATACATCCAGTTAAGGCACGCTTTCTTAACCCAATTTGGCTCAGATAAGCTGGAGTTGGCTTTATCACCACTAGAGAACATGCTGAGGGCAGAAAACTTACCAAAAACGCTATCAGCGGTATACAAGGAATTATTTGTTGAAAGACCAAAAATGCTTGCTAAATGCAGGGATACCTGGAGTGCACTGGTAACAGACTTCGGGGGGGAAGATTGGGATGACATGTGGGATCACCCCTTCCGGACTTTAGTGTCAGCCAGAGATAGGCTCATTCAATTTAAATTATTGCACCGGGTCTATTATACCCCTGCAAGGATTGCTGGGATATATGGTACGGGTGCAGCTGAGTGCTGGTGCTGCACGGCCGATAATGCTGATTTTGACCATATATTCTGGCAGTGCCAGCCGATACGGGAATTCTGGAAGGAGGTGACACACACTATACGGAAGGTGCTTTCGGTGCAGGTTCCTGTAACAGTGGCAGTTTGTTTGCTGAGCCTGGTGGAGGAGTTAACGCCGCGTAGGGCACAAAGAACCATGATTTCACTTTCTCTTTTTTATGCACGTAAAGCTATCTTATTGTGCTGGAAAAAACCTAACCCACCTACTATATCCTTCTGGAAAGAATTGATCAATAAAGCCCTCCCTTTCTATAAAGCAACATACCTGAGAAGGGGATGTCCAAAAAAAATTGAGAAAGTATGGCAGTGCTGGCTGGATGCCAAATTCACTCTGAATTGATCTGTTTAGGAGAAGAGTTACTCACACTGGCATATTTTGTTAGCACATAGGTAGACGGTTTTTATAATCCCAACTAGTTAAATTACTAAGTATGTGATGACTATGTACACCACTGACTCCATTGAGAACCTAATGCTGTTATTGGAAGTTAGAGCATAAGTATGACCTGTATGACCTGGTGGAAGCTGCACGGGAATAGGGTGAAGAGAGGGGGGTGGGAGAGGGAGGTGGGGGGGGGGGGGGTGGTACATGTTGTACTGCTGTATTATTATTGAAAATGTTAAAAATACATTTTTTTTAAAAAAAAGTCCAGACCTAAATCCAATTGAGAATCTGTGGCAAGACTTGAAAATTGATGTTCACAGATGCTCTCCATCCAATCTGACAGAGCTTGAGCTAGTTTGCAAAGAAGAATGGGCAGAAATATAATCTCTAGATGTGCAAAGCTAGTAGAGACATCCCCAAAAAGACTTGCAACTATAATTGCAGTGAAAGGTGGTTCTACAAAGTATTGAATCTGGAGGGCTAAATATAAATGCAAGCCGCACTTTTCACATATTTATTTGTAAATAATGTTGAAAACCATGTATCATTTTCCTTCCACTTTGCAATTATGTGACACTTTGTGCTGGTCTATCACATAAAATCCCAATAAAATACATTTACATTTTTGATTGTAACATGATAAAATGTGGAAAATTTCAAAGGGTATGAATACTTTTTCAAGGCACTGTATATACAAGCATATACATCAGTCACTCCAAACATAATACATGTACATGCATATCACAATGGTCTCATCCCTTGTTAGAACATATATCATATGTAGTGGGGATACTTTACTTTTTCACAATTATTTTTATAGATACCTTTGGCGTGAATATTCGCAAGAGAAAAGCGGATTAGGCATAGACAAGTATTCTTTCAAAGGTCTGGAATTTGAGCTGTTAGGAGAGGGGTGTCATCAGTGTTATGTCTCCAGGATACCTTTCTCTCTCCTGAGGTTCAGAAAAGAGAATTAACCTTGTCATTTAATTTGTATATTGTGTTGTTGCATTATTAAGCTATAAATTATGTTTGTTCCAGATTAGCTGTTACGCTTGCGCCACCTACTGGCCAAATATTAATATAGTTTATAACAAAGCCATCCAGCCACTTAAGGATGTGATGTAAAAATCTTCACATCCTCTTTAGTCAGGAAGTGAAATAGCCATTGGGATTAGCATGTTCAATCTCATGGCAGCAGCCTATATGCTATCTCTCCCCATCCATGGCATCGGAGGTAAGCAATCTTCTTTTTATTCCTCCACAGGCTATTAGGGAAAGAAATTAGTCATTTCAGTTATTACTTTATGTGATGTTTACTATTGTATTGTAATGTTATATTATTCTTGTTGTTTTCAATTTTACCACATATCACATGTGTCATTCACACGTATATTAAAATCTGCAAGGTGCCGATAAAAGACACAGACAAGAAACGGCAGTCAATTATTGTGTGCGCAGGAAAGGGTCATCTGCCTGGATAGCCACCCATAGACTCTAGGAGTACAGGGGCGAGGCCAGGACAGTAAAACAGTAACACTACCAATAGTGCAAGACAGGAAGAGGTTTAGCCACACAGAAGAGCTACAGTCTGCAATCGACTATACAGTCACTTTCATACAGCTAAGCGGCATACAGAGACTGCAGCCTTATATGCCTACCACTCTCACAGGCCTCTACTCAGTCAGGCGACCATGTCACGCAGTGACACGTCCTCACTCAAAACCAGATCACAAGCTTGCGGTTCCGGCAAGTCGGTGACAGCCAATGATGTAGCCACCATTGCCCGTGGGAAAGCCAAAGCAGCAAAGACCCGAGCTACCTTTGTTGGACAAGAAATGCAGCTGAAGTTAGAAAGGGCCGTGCTAGAAGCCAAGAAAGCGCAAGATAGGGCCTCACTAGAAACCAGGGAAGCCTCTATAAAGCTTGAACAAACACGTCTAGATGTTGCTCTGGAGAAGCTCACTACAGAAAGGGAAGCTGCAACTGCCATAGCTGAAGCAGAAGCCCTGGAAGCAGCTGTGAGCCTCAATAGCGAACGCATCAATGTGCCTGGCACCGAACAAGGAGAGCCGAATCCCACGCAACACACTTCAGAGTACTTGCACCAATACTTCAAATTAACCTACGGCATTTCTCCTCTACAGGGAACAGATGGTGTCCTAGGAGAAACAAACCAAACACTGCAGGTAACAGAGCATGAGAGCAACCAAACTCCTCAGAGCTGCAAGCAGCAGAACTCTTGCCAGCACATTACAGATCAAGCCTATGTCTCTGTACGCCATGACCCTCAACCTCCAAACCAGCATCAGAATAACCCTTCTACTACACAACGGTATGAGACAAGGGGGCCTGAAGCAGAAACTTCTGACAGGTATGGTCGCACACCAAACTCCCACTACAGTAGTGAATTGCTAACATGCTCTAACACCTAACAAGTTATAACAGACTTTGCCAAGTTCTTCGCCAGACGTGATTTAATCACAAAAGGACTTGTAAAGTTTAACGATCGGTCAGAAAATTACAAAGCCTGGTGGTCGTCCTTTCAAAATACCATAAAGAGTCTAGACCTGTCTCACACCGAGGAGATAGGCCTCCTAGTCCAATGGCTTGGGAAAGACTCTGCCGAACATGCCAGTAGAATCAGGAACATTAACATAATACAACCAGAGACTGATCTCAAAATTAGATTAGAAGAGTGCTATGGCTCAACAGAGACTATAGAGCATGCACTGTTTAAAAGGATTGAGGATTTTCCCAGAATACCTAGCAAGGGTTATCACAAACTACGAGAATTAGCCGACTTGCTAGAGGAACTACTTCTTGCTAAAGAGGAGGGAGACCTGCTGAGTATCGCCTCCCTGGATGCAGCCAGAGGGATTAAACCCTTAATTCTGAAGCTTCCTTATGACCTACAACAAAGGTGGGTCACATTTGGTTCTAAACATAAGAAAAGGTTCCAGGTACCATTTCCACCATTCAGCGTTTTTGTAGACTTTGTTTCAGAACAAGCAAAGTTCTTGAACGATCCCAGCTTTGACTTTATACTGCCATCAGCCACTCCCCCTAGCCTCAAACACCACAGGATGCCAGTGGCAGTGAACAAGACTCATGTTTCTCCTACAGATTTCTCCTATAGGTCTTCCAACATCGTTCACTCAGAGGACAAAGTCGGAGACCCTAGCAAGCAGTGCCCTCTACACAAGAAGCTGCACCCTCTACCAAAATGCAGAACCTTCAGGGAAAAGTCTCTGGAAGATTGCAAAGCCTTCCTAAGAGAGAACCGCATATGCTTCAGGTGCGGTTCGTCCACATCACACCTTGCCAAGGATTGCAAGGTTAGTGTATCATGCACAGAGTGCGACAGCAAAGACCATAACTCAGCACTACATCCAGGCCCTGCTCCTTGGACCGCCCAGCGAGCTGGCGACACCAACGAGCATGGCAGGGAGCAAGAGAACACTGTTTCAAACATCTCAGAGGTTACCTCACAGTGTACTGAGGTATGCAGAGATCCTGCAGGCGCTAGGTCTTGTTCAAAGATCTGTCTTATTAGAGCGTATTCAATGGGTCACAGAAACAAAGCTGTCAAGATGTATGCACTTCTAGATGACCAAAGCAATCACTCTATGGCTAAATCCACTTTCTTTGACATCCTCGGTTACATCTTACTCCCTAAAATCTTGTGTGGGTACTGTTGGGACGGCGGGGAGAAGAGCCACCGCCTTCTGTGTAGAGTCCATAGATGGTCGGACTCGCATACCTTTACCCACCATAATCGAGTGCAACCAGATTCCAGACAACCAGTCAGAAATCCCTACACCAGATGCAGCAATTCACCAGCCTCATCTAAAACGCATGGCCTATCTCCTACCAGAATATGACGAGCAGGCTCAGTTAATGCTGCTCCTGGGAAGAGACATTTTGCAGATTGATAAAGTAAGGGAACAGATCAATGGTCCCCGCAATGATCCCTTTGCCAAAAGACTTGACCTGGGGTGGGTCATCGTAGGGGACGTCTGCCTAAAGACTGTGCACAGACCCACCACGGACAGTAGCATGTTCACTAACGTATTTGACAAAGGATGTCCTTCCTCCTTTCAACCATGTCACAACAGCTTCATCAGAAAACAGATTCCAGGTAGTATTCACATACCTTGTTCTTCTGTAGACCCAGACACAGATGACTATGCTTGTGACAGTGACCCAGACCATCTAGGGTATACAGTCTTTCATAGAACAAAGGAAGACCAGCAGGTAGCAATGTCCTTTCAGGATAGACTTTTCTTGCAAATAATGGAAAAGGGGACAGCCAAGGAAGAGACAAACAATTGGGTCGCACCTCTCCCATTTAGACCCCATAGACAGCATCTACTTAACAACAAGGAACAAGTCCTTAAATGCTTTGCCTCCCTCAAATGCAATTTCCAGAGAAAACCAAACATGAGAGATCACTTCTTTACCTCTATGGGTAAGATATTTGAGAATAATCACGCAGAGTTAGCTCCTACCCTTAAAGACAATGAGGAGTGCTGGTACTTACCTATAATTGGAGTGTACCACACCAAGAAACCAGGTCAGATTAGAGTGGTGTTTGACTCCAGCTCTAGAGAAGAAGGTGTGTCATTAAATGACGTTCTTCTCTCAGGGCAAGATCTGAACAACATACTCATTGGGGTACTTCTCCGTTTCATAAAAATCAATGTAAACTTTTATATATACATAATTATTAAAAAGAATCATATAGTCGTAAACATTTTTTAAAAAACGCAATACATTGCGGGAAGTGGTAGTGTGTATCACTACCTAAATATATGAGAACGGATCAGGGGATAGCCCCTATAACAAGGGAAGGGATAAACCCTTTCCGTTCCCATTCAATAACCTCAAACTGATATAGCTCGGTAAGGCTCTACATGTTTTGCAAATTTTGATTGCTTCTTCAGGAGCTTGTTTGGGTTACCAGCCAGAGTAAATGGATCCATCTTCAGATCAGGTAGAGGTTATGGGTAGTTGAAAATCCATACACTTAGAGACAAAGCCTCCAATGATCAAGGTGCATCAGAGAATCCAGAGACTTTAATTTGTTTGGTGAGTTCCTTGGTCTTCATGGCAGTGTTTGGTTAGTGGTGCCTCTTGCTTAGGTGTTGCAGCCTCTGCGGCCTTTCAAAAGTGTGAAAGGCCGCAGAGGCTGCAACACCTAAGCAAGAGGCACCACTAACCAAACACTGCCATGAAGACCAAGGAACTCACCAAACAAATTAAATTCTCTGGATTCTCTGATGCACCTTGATCATTGGAGGCTTTGTCTCTAAGTGTATGGATTTTCAACTACCCATAACCTCTACCTGATCTGAAGACGGATCCATTTACTCTGGCTGGTAACCCAAACAAGCTCCTGAAGAAGCAATCAAAATTTGCAAAACATGTAGAGCCTTACCGAGCTATATCAGTTTGAGGTTATTGAATGGGAACGGAAAGGGTTTATCCCTTCCCTTGTTATAGGGGCTATCCCCTGATCCGTTCTCATATATTTAGGTAGTGATATACACTACCACTTCCCGCAATGTATTGCGTTTTTTTAAAAATGTTTACATCTATATGATTCTTTTTAATAATTATGTATAAATAAAAGTTTACATTAATTTTTATGATTGGTGCCTACAAAGTCCATTTGTTTCGTTCTCCTGGGTATCTTATACCCCCTTCCCTTCCATTTTTCTAAGCTTTATAATATAGGACGTTGGCACTGCTCTACATATAAGACCTCCACAGTCCATCCTGTGATGAGATCTGATAACTCTCCATTCTTCCTACTCCTCCGTTTCCCCAAAGACTCTGTGGCATTTGGAGCAGATTAGCAGAGTGCTATGGCTCAACAGAGACTATAGAGCATGCACTCTAAAAGGATTGAGGATTTTCCCAGAATACCTAGCAAGGGTTATCACAAACTACGAGAATTAGCCGACTTGCTAGAGGAACTACTTCTTGCTAAAGAGGAGGGAGACCTGCCGGTCAGTGCTCCAAATGGAGAGTTTACTGATAAAGACCTTTTCAGATGTCAATGGAGACAGGTGCAACTCAGAAATAAGTGGCAAGTTAACAAACCAGACCTGATGTGGTGCTCGTTAAAGACTGCCAAGCACACATGAATGACTGGCTTTTGGGACTTATCATACAGATATTCCCAAGCAAAGACGGACATATCAGGAAGGTCAAAGTTAAGACTTCCAAACAGGGTGAAGTAAAGTCATTTCTCAGACCCTATCGGACTTGATTTTACTAGTGCCCCAATGATGCTGTTAGTGGCGTTGGTTAATGCCAGACTGGGAGTGTTATGTCTCCAGGATACCTTTCTCTCTCCTGAGGTTCAGCAAAGAGAATTCACTTTGTCATTTAATTTGTATATTGTGTTGTTGCATTATTAAGCTATAAATTATGTTTGTTCCAGGTTAACTGTTACGCTTACGCCACCTACTGGCCAAACATTAATATAGTTTATAACAAAGCCATCCAGCCACTTAAGGATGTGATGTAAAAATCTTGACATCCTCTTTAGCCAGGAAGTGAAATAGTTATAGGGATTAGCATGTTCAATCTCATGGCAGCAGCCTAGATGCTATCTCTCCCCATCCATGGCATCGGAGGTAAGCAATCTTCTCTTTCCTCCTCCACAGGCTATTAGGGAAAGGAATTAGTAATTTCAGTTATTACTTTATGTGATGTGTACTATTGTATTGTAATGTTATATTATTCTTGTTGTTTTCAGTTTTACCGCATAACACATGTCATTCACACATTTATTAAAATCTGCAACGTGCCAATAAAAGACACAGACAAGAAACGGCAGCTGATTATTGTGTGCGCAGAAAAGGGTCATCTGCCTGGATAGCCACCCATAGACTCCATGAGTACAGGGGGAGAGTCCAGGACAATCAGTTTGAAGGTTTTACGGATGGATGCCAGAGTGAGACTTTCAAGAACATCAGAGGATGACATCAAAACAGACGTGTCCAAAGATATAGCAATTAATTTGCCAAATATCACGGCAAAAATTACTTTAACCACTTGCCGACCTGCGCAAATCGCTGTACGTAGCCTCTGATGCATGATATGAACGTGAACCAGGCTTTAGAGGAAAGGGAGATTTAGACGCATTTCTAAATCTACCCTTAATAACACAGCATTCAAACAAGTCAGACTGAATATTATGGACACTTATTTTATTTAAAATGGCTTGACATCAAAAGTTTATGAAGCAGCAGACAATTTTACAAGTTTAAAGTAACAAGGAATTTCTTAGTCAATGGTAGGAAAATCAGATGACTTTTAACGAAAAGCCTTGCAGTTTTCTATTCAGGAGTGAGCCTCCTGCTCTAGTGCAACTGGGGAGTAATTGACTTTCCAATAACCGCCTGCCAACCAATAAGTTTGCCAAAGGTAATATCACACATCTCAGATGAGTAAGTAATGTCACTCTATACCTTAAAATACAGTAAGTTGGTCACCTAAATTGCACAGCAGCCACTTGCCCTATGGAAAACTGTGATGATAAACACATATAAGCCATACCTATAGTAGACTGTAGATACTTACATCTTATAATTTCAGGGAATAATACTCATTAACCCTTTGAAGATTAATAGGTAAGGCATTTCCTGCATTCTTTTAGCCTGAAGGTAAAACTTCATCAGGTCAATACACTACCTTATGAAATTCTCCAATTCCTTCCAAAGGAATTTGTTGCTATATTTCACGTCCAAGATAATCCCAGTGCTAGCCCTCTTAAAGACAAGAAACTTAATCAATCCGGTGAAAAAGATAAGCAATTTTCTTCACTTTTTGCATGCCATCTGGAGTATGCTAACCTACCCTTTCTATTTCATACTTTCACTTTAAAGCTGAAATCTTTAGCTCCAAAATTAGGCAGTTATTCAACCCCCCCCCCCCCCCCCCCCTCCACACTGCAAAAGATCACTGCACATTGTGTCTAGGGGATAAGGAACAGGCAGCAATGCTTACCTTATTCCTCCCTCCTGCAATCTTTCCCCCTTATGTACAAGCTACTATAAAGCTACTCCTCTTTGCCACTCATCCAGTCCTCCAATGCCATTGTGTACAATGCAATGCTGGACCAATGATTGAGGGCCAGTTCACATACCAAAAGCATTGAAGACTGTAAAAGAACAACAGCTGCCAGGGAAATGAGGAATAAGATTAGTGTTACTGTTTAGCTGTTATAGTTCAACTTTAAGTCAGCAATTATCGCACAGCACAATGGAACTGATAACAATCGTCAAAGTTACAGGCATTGCATTTAACATTCAGTGAACTGTCACAATCTGCATAAAGTTATAAACCGTGTTTCTGGGCACATGATAAACTACAACGATGCAAGAATTGACTAGATTCACACCTTAGAGGCTCTGCAAGCCACGTTTGCACAGGCACGGCAGCCCATTCATTTGAATGGGCTGCTGTGCCTGTGTTTCATGCAGAAAAAAGGTTTCTGCACCCTTTTTACTTGCAGCTGGAAGGAAAATCTCATGGTGCTTTTGATTTCCCACAACCAAAAATGTGCTGCGGTTCAAGATACATGGGGGTGCCATTAAGAATGAATGGCAGCCCTGTACATCTGCCAAAGAGCAGCGTGGTTTGGCTGTGGGTGTGGGAACAGGTATGATTTACCAGCTGCCCCACAACCCCAGCCACCTGCACAAGTGAAAACCTAGTCTAAGGAACAACATGCAATGCTTCAGTGCCACTATGTTTATACCTTGCCAGTGCACACTAAATATATTTTGCGGTGATAGACTTTTAATGCAGCTGGTATAGCAGTCTACTTTGCAACCTCAGTCTACAGTGATGGAATCCCAAGAATCTTTTTTTTTATTATTTCTGAGAAAAGGGTGTTTTAATAGCAGTACTTTATGCCATGAACTCATATGGAATTGGCCTAAGGAGCTCAGGTTCCTTTCCAAATGTTTTGACAAAGTGATCTTCACTTGGCTGGGCTAGTTGACATTTTAGCTCCACCCAGGTGCCTGTCTCCTTGGCTTTCTTTTTCTTCCTCTTGTTTTTTTTCACACGTTGCAGGAAACTGTCTCTGCTCTTTGAGTGGTGGATGTGCTCTACACGGACATTGATTCTTTTGGCAAGAATCTTACCTTTGACTTGTTTGTTTACAATATTTTCAACTGCATGCTGTGTGACATTGTAGATCCGGACAGTCCTGCCATGGTAGCACTTGTGTGGCATACCGTTCTGGATTGTGCATGTACCTTTGATGTCCACAATATCACCCTTCATGTAGATGTAGATGCATATAGGTTGGCAGTGGCACTGGACCATGCTTGCAGAAGGGTCTAGAGAACATATAATGGGTTCCTTGCCTTTTGCCTCTTGTGTTCATCATTTTTCACTAACAATTGCCCGCTACTGCTGGATGGTGGGTCTGGAGGAAAAGGAAATTCTGAGAATCTTATGGTGGGAGTGTCTAAGCATGATAAGTTGAATGATTGTACTATGGTGGGATATTTGACAAGATGTTGGACTTTATAAATGTGATTTTGTACACAATACAATACACAATACAAGATGGCTCGACTGAATATATGCCAACCTAAAAATGGATGTGTACAAACAATAAGTTTCATGTTCCTAGTTGGAATTATCAATTCTAGATAAGTATGTTCTATCAAAATAAAGGCTCTTTGAAATACAGAGCATAACTTTAAATACAAGGCATACTTGCTAATTTAAATTATTTAATGCTTCTCTAATAACAAAAATATATGGACATTGAATTGCATGACCCTAGAGTCAAGGGTGTGGTGGCAAAACTATGCGTGTTCGAACAATGAGGCTTTATGGGATATAAGGCTCAAACTGCTGTCTGGAATCTTTGTAAGCTATGAGATTCATGAGGAAACCACCTGGCTAACTGAACAATATATTTGCAAGTTTCATGTTTTCAATAAATATAGTGAAGCATCAGCAAAACACTCATCGAAATATCTTTGGTAATGGTTATTGTCAGTCTGAGCCAGTTAAACAGATATGTGTAATATTGTCTTCTATTTTTCTTGATGTAGGAATACATTTGGCACAGCTCTGTAAAATTATTTACATTTTTACTTTAACTTGGTTTGTTTAAACTTAATAGATAAAATATATGTTTTAAAGAAATAGAGATTTTGTGCTGATCATATAAGACCTGGGTATATTTTGTTATAACACTTAAAGCTTGCAAATTGGCTTGCAAATTGAACCATCTTGTTTTTCTTTTATCCTCGCTACAGTACCTGTACCTGTAGCAGTTTTTATTTGTACAGAACTTGAACTGTATACTGTGTGTATCAAATATGTACATATATAGTCAATGATAGAAATGTTTAAAACCTCACATTTAACAATATTTATTTACAGTCGAAATTGGGGTCCATTTATTAAAAAAAATAATGCATAACCATTTGTCCAGCAAGTTTTTGTGTATAAGTGTGCTGTGCAAATTGAGCAAAAATGAATGCTCTTTAGGCAATTTTCTCTTTCAAATGAATATTCTTTTATTATGGGCTGTAGTAAAATATTGCATTATGGCCACTAGATAGAGCTGAGGAGCATAGAAAACACATATGTCTTTGTAATAAGAGATACAATGGGGGATGGGGTTGTTACTAAAACTGGTGCAGACAGAATCTGGTACAGCTGTGCATAGTAAACAATGCTTCTTCAGTTAAGCTTTGGTAATAAAACCTAGAAGCTGATTGGTTACTATGCACAGTTGCATCTGATTCTGTGTGCACCTGTTGTAGTAAATTTCCCCCAATGCACTAGTCCTAGAGAATTCTAGAGTGAATCAGCAAATATTAATAAACATTCTGCCTCTCTGACATTATTATTATAATATTTGTTGTTGTCTAAGGCTACTAGGAGGAGCAGGAGAACTCTACAGCCACCCAGATCACTTTTACAATAAACACATTTTCACATTGGGAAGATTTACACTCACTCCTTCTGTGTGACACTCATTAGACAAGTAAGAAGGTAAAATTTCACACACTTGCATGTTAAACTCAACAGAGACCCAGTAAATGAGAGGAAATGATGAGGAAATCTCCCCAAAGTGAAGGAAAAGCTCACTCTTAGACATTTGTCACAGTTTTTCTGTCTGAAGTGTGTTGGGGAGATTTCCCTACACTTTCTATCTACTATGAAATAAAGGTAAATGTTCTTCAAACTGAGGGAGAATCCCTCCTTATACAGTTGTCAAAAGTGCCCTCATTGAATAATTTATCCTTAATTTTCTGTTTCGTTGTCATGTAAAATTGTGCATTTTCCATCACTTTCTGTATCACTGACAATGGTCATCATGACAAATAGAGAGGGTGTATCTCCCTAGTGGGGACACATACATCAGTAAATACCTAACAGGAGTTGTACTTCATTGTCACTCTATCCAAATCTAAAAAAAAAAAAAAAAAAAACTTTAGGTATACATACACTTTAAATAGAGTAAGACAAATTAAATCAGTCTCAAAATATTAGTAATACAGGGGGTCCCCTAGTTACAAACATCCAACTTACAAATGACTCCTACTTACAAACGGAGGGAGAAAACAGGAAGTGAGACAAAATCTACCCCTAGGAAGGGAAATTCACTCCTGTAAGAGCAATTATGGGGAAAAGGTACTTCCACTGATGCATTATCACCAAGGCTTGTTTCCACAACAACCCAAAATTTTCAAAATCCAATTGTCATTGGGACAGAAAGTGAGGTGAAATCTTCTGAACAGGGGCACAGACAGCAAAACAAATGTTACAGGGGTGTTAACCCTTCCCTATGCTATCCAAAAAGCTTAAAAATAGTTTTTTTGGCTGGAGCTACACTTAAAAAATGTACCTGTTTCGACTAACAAACAGATTCAACTTAAGAACAAACCTACAGTCCCTAACTTGTTTGTAACCCGGGGACCCCCTGTAGTAAAAAGATAGTGTTTGAGAATGTAGGAGCTATAAAAAACAAAAGCTTGTGTACATTTGCTGCTGACATGGGCAAAGTTGCCTTTAGTTTGCAGGTGTCTTTGCATACTTCTGCAGTAAAGTAGTGTGCACAAAAGCACTGCATACAGTGCTGTGAAAAAGTATTTGCCCCTTACTGATTTTTTATTTTTTTTTGCATACCTGTCCCACCTAATCGTGATTCAAATCATCAAACAAATTTAAATATAACACAAAGATAACCGGAGTAAATACAAAATGCAGTGTTTAAATGATGATTTAATTTATTAAGAGAAAAAGTTGTCCAAACCTGCCTGGTCCTGTGTGACAAAGTAATTGCCCCCTAAATCTAAAACCTAATAACCACTTTTTTGTTTAAGGTCGTGCCACAGCATCTCAACCAGATTGGAGTCCAGACTTTGACTAGATGACTCCAAAACCATAATTTATTTTTTTTTGTTTTTTTGAGCCTTTTAGAGGTGGACAGTGTGTTTCCTATCATTGTCCTGCTGCATAAACCAGTGAGCTTAACCTTGAAGTTACGAACTGATGGCCAGACATTCTCCTTCAGTATTTTCTGGTACAGCGCAGAATTCATGGTTCCATCAATTATGGCAAGTCATCCGGGTCCAGAAGCTGCAAAGCAGCCCAAGGCCATTACACTACCACCACCATGTTTGACTGTTGGTATGATGTTCTTTTTATGAAATGCTGTGTTCGTTTTACACCAGATGCAACGGGACTCACACCTTCCAAAAAGTTTTACTTTTTTCTCATCAGTCCACAAAATATTTGCCCAAAAGTCTTGGGGGTAATCAAGATGTGTTTTGGCAAATGTGAGACGAGCCTTTGTGTTCCTTTTGGTCAGCAGAGGCTTTCACCATGGAGCTCTCCCATGGATGCCATTTTTGCCCAGTCTCTTTCTTATTGTTGAATCTCTAACCTTAACTGAAGCAAGTGAGGCCTGCAGTTATTTAGATGTTGTTCTGGGTTTTTTATGACCTCCTAGATGAGTCGTCATTGTGTTCTTGGAGTAATTTTGGTAGGCAGCCTCTCTTGGGAAGGTTCATCACTGTTCCAGGTTTTCTCCATTTTTGGATAATGGCTTTTACCATGGCTCACTGAAGTCCCAAAGCCTAATGCCCTGTACACATGACCGGTTTTGCCATCGGAAAAAACTCCAAAGGTTTCTCCGACGGAACTCCGACGGAATTCCATTCAAGCGGTCTTGCTTATACACGGTCAAATCAAAGTCCAACCATCAAGAACGTGGTGACGTACAACACATACAGCGGGACTAGAAAAAGGAAGTTCAATAGCCAGTAGCCAATAGCTTCCGTCTCGAACTTGCTTCAGAGCATGCGTCGTTTTTGGTCCGTCGGAACAGCATACAGACGAGCCGTTTTCCCGATAGGAATTGGTTCCGTCGGAAATATTTAGAACATGTTCTATTTCTAGATCATCAGAATTTTCTAAAAAAAGTCTGATGAGGCATACACATGTTATATGATGAAAAGCTTCCAGACTTTTTCTGTCGGACATTCCGCTCATGTGTACGCGGCATTAGAAATGGGTTTATAGCCCTTTCCAGACTGATACATGTCAATTATTTTGTTTCTTATCTGTTCTTGAATCTCTTAAGATCGCGGCATGATGTATTGCTTTTTTAGCTCTTTTAGCATGCTTCACTTTGTCAGACGGCTTTTATTTAAGTGGTTCCTTGATTCAACAAGTCTGGCAGTAATTTAGGCCTGGGTGTGGCAAGGGAAATTTAACTCCGCTTTACAAAAAAATTTGCTTAATCACAGTTCATTCATAAATAAGCAGAGGGAGGGGGCAATTACTTTTTCACATAGGGCCAGGCAAGTTTGGACAGCTTTTTTCCCTTAATAAATGAAATCAGCACTTAAAACCTGGATTTTGTATTTACGATTTGTTTGATGATCTGAATCATTTAAGTGTGAGAAATATGCACACAAAAAAAAGGTCAAAAAAAAAAAATCAAGGGCAAATACTTTTTCACAGCACTGTATTTATTCCCTCAATTACTATGAATGTCAGTAAATATAGGCAATCCCATATATGAAAAAAATTCAGGCAGGCCTTGAGTGAGAAGCAGAGGTTCTACAAGCAGAGGTAGTATGGGGCGAGCAGGTTCTGCAGAATAAAGCTGTGGTCAGGCCACATCACCTAATGGCAGGGCATGTCTGCCTTTTATATATCAGGATGGCTGTGCTATAGAGTCACAGCATGCACAGAAGCTTGCACATTATGAGCTGGACATTTTGGCTTGCCCTGCAAGTAGTGTGCTGCCTGAGAGGGTCCACCATTCCACCATTCCTATGACAGTGTGGACCAGCTAATTGTTCTTAAAATGAACCAGTCTTGGATTACCATGACTGCAAAACCCATGCTGCTGATGCAACAAACTAAAATTTTAATTGTCATTTCCCCCCCCACACCCCACAAAAATGATACCTTCCACTATTAGCAACTTATGCCACCTCTTGGCCTATTCTGGGCGTAAGGTGCCACACAATGTTTCCACAGCTGAACGTCAGCTGCCAAATTTAAGAGTTTTCTACAGGGTAAACCCTGCACCGTGTTTCCTAAAATCTGGGGTCTGTACCAGTGCTCCAGTACTGTAAATGTGCCACACACATAGTTTCTGCAGCTGGACCTCAACTTTTTCTAATTTTTGCTACAAGGTAAATCCTGCTTTGTGTCTCCCAGTCTGCAGCCTTTTGCAAAGCACAGGCACTGTAAAGGTGCCACACAATCTTTCTGCAGCTGCCCATTTTCTTACATTTGCTTCAATGAAAATCCTGGGTAGGGCCCTGAAGTTTGCACTCAAAAATGCTTGTGGCTATTGTACCTCAAATAATACATTCTAATGTTTATTTGTTTTTTACTGTTCTGTCTCCTATGGGACAAAGTACATGTTGCTAAGTAGATTCTAAATCTAGTTATGAGGTCCAACCTGCCTCCTCTCCTCCTGCCTTGGCCAATTTGACAACAGCTAGGAAGGAGATGCCTGCTTCATAATGTCAGCTTTTTTCAGCTCTGAGCAACGTCAACAGACATGCAATGCAAGAGGAATGTAAGGGGGCTGGGGGAATTTGGAAATGGATGTAGATTTATTTCCTGCTTTTACATTATAGACTATTGTTTAAACCAGCATTTTTCAACCAGGGTGCCCAGGTTTACCCTATGGACTTCATCTACTCTGTAATTCAAAATTATTTAGCAGCAGTCTCCATTGCTACTAAAATTTCTGTTTCTTGCTCGAAAATGAAAATGAAAATGAATATGTTTTCCTGGACTTCCTCATGTCAGCCCACTACAGGTCTGCTCAGCTTCTCTGACTTCTTCAGGACCACCCCTGACTATCTCATAAATTTTACCTTGGACTTCCTCTGTTCACAAGCAACATGATGGAACACATTGTGGGAATCCTAGGCTGACATGGGGCAGATCCAAAAAGGAAAATTATGGTAAGCATGTGTCAACAACTTTCCTAATTCCTAGGCATCCTCATGTGTGTCTACTACAGGATGTAACACACAAAGCCAGCATTAGGAGAGAACAAATAAGAAACAACGCAAGAGAAAGTACAGCACATACAAAATACCTTAATGGTTAACAGCTGAAGAAATAGAACCAATAGTAGAAGAAAATGCTGAACCAAATATTGAACAAAATACATCCTGTCTGTAATGGCAGATTAGGTCCCTCACCAAATTTTCTTTTTCCGTACTTGCTCTGGACTTTTCTATTCATTATGTTTCAAGAATGTTTTTTGGCTACTGCTAAAATCATGATCCGGCCCTGGGGAGCCTGAACTTGGGCATATCTGACCCCTGTTTTGCATTTTAAGCTTCTATATGATGAGTCTCTGTATGTCTTGGGCCTTGTATAACATTCATTATAAATTACTGAGAGGAATAGCGGAATTATGCAGGAGCATTGGTGACCTTATGATGTTCTTCTCTGTTTCTGGTTATCTTGCTATCACTCCTTTAACCGTATCCAGATTTTAATTAAAAAAGACATCAGACATCTTCTGCTGTACCTTGCTGGTGTCTTACTTCCAAGAGCTCTCCATCACCGCCAGCAAAATGTGTAACAAATAAATCAAGGCCGCAAAAATAAAAAAATGACCGACGGATTGCAAAAGATAGTAAGAAGTAGGACAAACCCAACAAAAATTCTTCAAAAATATTAATAGTAAAAAGGTCAGGTCTGAGCTGGTAGGCCATTTTACAAAATAATCTGAAGTGGGTGACTGGGGACAAAAAGAAAGCAAATTTCTTAAAAATACCTTCTTCAGCTCTGTGTATACAAAGTATAGGGGAAGCTCAAGTCCATAATAGGGATGATATTGACATAGTCCAAAATTAACCTCAAAATTGATATGGTCCAGAAATATTTAGACAGAATAAAGGTGAATAAAGTACCTGGACCAGATGGCATACACCCAGCTCTGGTGCAAGGATTTTTGTCTATTAGGTGAAGGTGCATTTTGGTGCCCCCCAACCATCCTTCTGCCACCCCCCCCCACAGTGCAAACCCCCATCCCCATATGGCATACACTTTATTTGCCTGCTGATTTTACATCATCAATGTTACCATGCATTCAGTCATGAATGTAATGCAGTGTAGATCGCATTGCATTACATTCTTTCCCAGCCTTGATAGCCGGGGAAACTGTTAATGTTGCTCCTGGGTCAGGAGCATGAAAGGGAGGAGAGCAGACGTGTGTCCGCTCTCTTCCCTCCCCTCTTTAGCAGCACCCACTATGCCGGGCCCTGACGCCGGAGATGGGCAAGCAGCATGTTCGGAATACATAGCCGGGGAAGGAGGGGCACTTTACTGGGGTGCAGTTTTGCCAACCCCCTGATGTGAAACTTATATAGTTACATATATAGTTACATAGTTACATAGTAGGTGAAAAAAAAGTCTATCAAGTCCAAGCTATGTGTGTGATTATATGTCAGTATTACGTTGTATATCCCTGTATGTTGCGGTCGTTCAGGTGCTTACTTAATAGTTTTTGAAACTATCGATGCTCCCCGCTGAAACCACCGCCTGTGGAAGGGAATTCCACATCCTTTCCGCTCTTACAGTAAAGATCCCTCTACGCAGTTTAAGGTTAAACCTATTTTCTTCTAATTTTAATGAGTGGCCGTGTCTTATTAAACTACCTTCTGTGGAAAAGTTTTATCCTTATTGTGGGATCACCAGTATAATATTTGTAAATTGAAATCATATCCCTTCTCAAGCGTCTCTTCTCCAGAGAGAATAAGTTCAGTGCTCGCAACCTTTCTTCATAACTAATATCTCCAGTCCCTTTACTAGCTTTGTTGCCCTTCTCTGTACTCGCTCCATTTCCAGTACATCCTTTCTGAGAAGTGGTGCCCAGAACTGGATAGTATATTCCAGGTGAGGCCGGACTAGAGTCTTGTAGAGTGGGAGAATTATCGCTTTATCTCTTGAGTTAATCCCCTTTTTAATGCATTCCAATATTCTGTTTGCTTTGTTAGCAGCAGCTTGGCATTGCTGAGCCAATCATCTACTAGGACCCCCCAGGTCCTTTTCCATGCTTGATTCCCCCAAAGGTTCTTCCCCCAGTGAGTAGATTGCATTTATATTTTTGCCACCCAAATGCATTATTTTACATTAAATCTCATTTGCCATGTAGTTGCCCACCTCATTAATTTGTTCAGATCTTCTTGCAAGGTTTCCACATCCTGCAGAGAAGTTATTGCCCTGCTTAGCTTAGTATTGTCCACAAATACAGAGATTGAACTGTTTACCCCATCCTCCAGATCGTTTATGAACAAATTAAATAGGATTGGTCCCAGCACAGAACCCTGGGGGACCCCACTTTCCACCCCTGACCATTCTGAGTAATCCCCATTTATCACCACCCTCTGAACTCATCCTTGTAGCCGGTTTTCAATCCATGTACTCACCCAATGGTCCATGCCAACGGACCTTACTTTGTACAGTGAACGTTTATGGGGAACTCTGTCAAATGCTTTTGCAAAATCCAAATACACCACATCTACGGGCCTTCCTTTATCTAGATGACAGCTCACCTCCTCATAGAAGGTTAATAGATTGGTTTGGCAAGAACAATTCTTCATGCTGATTACTGCTAATGATACCGTTTTCATTACTGAAATCTTGTAAATAGTCTCTTATCATGCTCTCCAAGAGCTTGCATATTATTGATGTTAAGCTAACTGGTCTGTAATTCCCAGGGATGTATTTTGGCTCTTTTTTAAATATTGGTGCTACATTGGCTTTTCTCCAGTCAGCTGGTACCATTACAGTCAGTAGACTGTCAGTAAAAATTAGGAACAATGGTCTGGCAATTACTTGACTATGTTCCCTAAGGACCCTCGGGTGCAAGCCTTCTGGTCCCGGTGACCTATTAATGTTAAGTTTTCCAAGTCTATCTCTAATTCTGTCCTCTGTTAGCCATGAGGGTGCTTCCTGTAATGTGTCATGAGGATAAAAACGTCAGTTTTGGTTACTGAAGCCCCCCGATTCCCTTGTGAATACTGAGGAGAAGAATAAATTCAATACCTTCGCTATCTCCCCATCCTTTGTAATCAGATTTCCTTCCTCATTCTTTATGGGGCCAATATGGTCTGTCCTCTCTTTTTTACTGTTTATATGCTTAAAGAATTTCTTGGGATTTTGTTTGCTCTCCTCCACTATGTGTATTTCGTGTTCTATCTTAGCCGCCCTAATTGCACCCTTACACTTCTTGTTGCATTCTTTGTAAAGTCTGAATGCTTATCATGATCCCTCAGTCTTGTATTTTTTGAAGGCCTTCTCCTTTACTTTATATGCATTTTTACAATGGAGTAAAGCCATCAAGGACTTTTGTTCGCTCTTTTAAATTTATTTCCCAATGGGATTCACAGGCTCATGCCCTTATTTAATACGCTCTTAAAGCAAACCCATCTCTCCTCTGTGTTCTTTGTTCCTAAGATTTTATCCCAATTTATATCTTCTAGCAAGGTTCGTAGTTTAGGGAAGTTGGCTCTTTGGAAATTCAGTGTCTTTGTATTCCCCTTATGTTTCCTATTTGTGTGATTTATACTGAAGCTAATTGACCTGTGATCGCTGTTTCCTAAATTGCCCCTTATTTTCACATCCGTAATCAGGTCTGTATTGTTAGTAATTAGTAGTTCTAGTAAAGCTTTGTTTCTAGTTGGTGCATCTACCATCTGATAAAAAGCAAGAGTAGTTATGGCACTGCCCTTGTGGGGTTAGAAATTTTTTTTTTTTTCCTTTTCCTTCTATTAGTGGACAATTCCACTATATATTACCTGGTGTACATAACTCCTATAGATCTAGAGTATTATTCTTAAAAATTATATTTATGAGTGAAAAAAAACAAAAAAAAAACAAAAAAAAACCTATATGTACCAAAATAATGTGAGTGTTTTAGATCTGGAATCTGTGACTGGTACTCGGTTACTAATAATCACATTGTAATAAAAGTGAAATATCAACATGAAATTATTTCCACAAAGTGCATTTGTGCTAAACCAGTGCTATAAATGTCATAAAGAGACTGCTGCTAAATCATACAGAATCATACAAAATGTCCAGTGCTACGAATTCCATAAAGTGACTGGTGCTAGATCATACAGAATCATACTAAATGTCCAATATAAAAGGTGACTGATGTGTTATTAACCAGTAATCTTGGATAGGAAAAGTTCCATTAATGAAAAAAAAAAAAAAAAGTTCTTTTTGGAGTATTTTAGGATGTTCAATCTCTGAGAAACAGATTTCTGTGGGAAAACTTCTTATCCAGGTGCTGGCTTTTTAATTAGTGCCTTATCTGCATGCTCTGATACTGCTTGCACTCACCGGATTTTCTTTCCCCTGCAGGGGTGCAGGCAGTCACAGTATCTGCCACTGTGTAGCAATCATAGATGTCTCCAAACTTTACTTTCCGTGTTGTTTTGATGTATTACATATAAAAGAAAGGAGGGATACCCATAGCGTAAAACCGTATAGGAACTTTTATTAAAGCTTAATAACACTGTGGTACTCACATTTTCAATGATAAAAACGAGCATGAAAAAGATATCAAAATCGCTTTGCTAGAGGTGCTGCAAGATGTCCGTAAGCCCGCCCTACGCGCGTTTCGTCATCAAACTTCTACTGGGGCGTTCATCTTGCTACACCTCTTCAGTTTAAATAGTGTGCCAGTGGGTGCAGTTACGTGCTAATTGCTCGGCGGCCATTTTGGTGTAGATTTTGAAGACCGGAGCCTAATGGATTTAATCTTTAAGCTGTTTTGGCAGCCATTTGTTTGAAGATATTGCAGACCGAAGCCTAAGTAGTGTGCCTGCACATTCAGTGGGAGAAGATGTGGTCCGAGCTGTCAGCAAAGGACGTCACCCTTCAGCGCTCAGGCCACACTCACTCCTCTCTCACTTACTGCTGAGATTTAAGCCAGCATCTGGGTCGGTGACACCCCCGAAGCGCTGCTGATTGATTTTTTTGATAAGATTTTTATATATGCACATACTGGCCACACATTTAACCTGTAATGTGCCGATTCAGCACATCATAGCCAAGAGATAAACAGACAATTTAATGTTACAAATAATGACACAAAATTTTTTAAAATAGAATAAAATAAATTAAATTAAAATGCAAAGGTATACCTCAATTCTGTCGGTGTTTATTTGTGTATATTGAACCTGGTATTTGTATATTATGCTATTCTAATATTTTGGTTTTAAAGGGGGACCATTAGTGTGTGTCCTATAGCCAAAATCCATGATTGGGGTCGTCATTAGGTATTGTAATAGAAAAATTTTTTTAGAAAAAATTTTTTGTATGTATATTTATGGTGGGGGGATCATCATATCCAATTTTGTATATGTGTTGCTGGGTGATCTTTATCTAAATTTAGGCTTAGTTTAGGATTCGTTTGGAATGGAAATAGGTTTCCCTGAGGTTGTTTTGTAGAAAGGGGATTGGGAAATCAGGTTGCGTTTTCTCATGTTTGCACTGGGGAATAGTTTAGTTTTAAAAATATACTAAAAAATGGGAAAATGTTATATATAAAAGTAAAAATTAAAATAAAATACTTGGGTTTAGGTTGCTTATTCGTAACTTTAAAAATTTGTAAGGAAACAATTTAAATCCACATCTATATTCATTCCCGCTGGTTGGAGGGTGTCCAATAGGAAGATCCATTTGGTCTCATTTTGTGAGATTTTGATTTTTTTGTTCTCTCCCCTCCAGTGTCCTTTGATTTTATCAATCGCATAAAATACCATGCAGGATGGATCTTTGTTATGGTAGTCTTTAACCACTTGAGCCCCGGACCATTATGCTGCCTAAGGACCAGAGGTCTTTTTCCAATTTGGCACTGTGTCGGTTTAACTGCTAATTGCACGGTCATTTAATGCTGTACCCAAACGAAATTTGCGTCCTTTTCTTCCTACAAATAGAGCTTTCTTTTGATGGTATTTGATCACCTCTGCAGTTTTTATTTTTTGCGCTATAAACGGAAAAAGACCGAAAATTTTGAAAAAAAATGATATTTTCTACTTTTTGTTATAAAAAAAATCCAATAAACTAAATTTTAGTCATACATTTAGGCCAAAATGTATTTGGCCACATGTCTTTGGTAAAAAAAATGTCAATAAGCATATATTTATTGGTTTGCGCAAAAGTTATAGCGTCTACAAACTAGGGTACATTTTCTGTAATTTACACAGCTTTTAGTTTATGACTGCCTATGTCATTTCTTGAGGTGCTAAAATGGCAGGGCAGTACAAAACCCCCCCAAATGACCCCATTTTGGAAAGTAGACACCCCAAGGAAATTGCTGAGAGGCATGTTGAACCCATTGAATATTTATTTTTTTTGTCCCAAGTGATTGAATAATGACAAAAAAAAAAAAAAAAAATATTTACAAAAAGTTGTCACTAAATGATATATTGCTCACACAGGCCATGGGCCTATGTGGAATTGCACCCCAAAATACATTCAGCTGCTTCTCCTGAGTATGGGGATACCACATGTGTGGGACTTTTTGGGAGCCTAGCCGCATACGGGGCCCCGAAAACCAAGCACCGCCTTCAGGATTTCTAAGGGTGAAAATTTTTGATTTCACTCTTCACTGCCTATCACAGTTTCGGAGGCCATGGAATGCCCAGGTGGCACAAAACCCCCCCAAATGACCCCATTTTGGAAAGTAGACACCCCAAGCTATTTGCTGAGAGGCATGGTGAGTATTTTGCAGCTCTCATTTGTTTTTGAAAATGAAGAAAGACAAGAAAAAACTTTTTTTTTTTTCTTTTTTCAATTTTCAAAACTTTGTGACAAAAAGTGAGGTCTGCAAAATACTCACTATACCTCTCAGCAAATAGCTTTGGGTGTCTACTTTCCAAAATGGGGTCATTTGGGGGGGTTTTGAACTGTCCTGGCATTTTATGCACAACATTTAGAAGCTTATGTCACACATCACCAACTCTTCTAACCACTTGAAGACAAAGCCCTTTCTGACACTCATTGTTTACATGAAAAAGTTATTTTTTTTTGCAAAAAAATTACTTTGAACCCCCAAACATTATATATTTTTTTAAAGCAAATGCCCTACAGATTAAAATGGTGGGTGTTTCATTTTTTTTTTTCACACAGTATTTGCGCAGCGATTTTTCAAACGCATTTTTTGGGGAAAAAACACACTTTTTTAAATTTTAATGCACTAAAACACACTATATTGCTCAAATGTTTGATGAAATAAAAAAGATGATCTTAGGCCGAGTACATGGATACCAAACATGACATGCTTTAAAATTGCGCACAAACGTGCAGTGGCAACAAAATAAATACATTTTTAAAAGCATTTAAAAGCCTTTACAGGTTACCACTTTAGATTTACAGAGAAGGTCTACTGCAAAAATTACTGCCCTTGATCTGACCTTCTCGGCGATACCTCACATGCATGGTGCAATTGCTGTTTACGTTTGACGACAGACCGCCTTAGCGCGAGAGCAGGGGGCGACAGGGGTGCTTTTTTTTTTCTTTATTATTTTTTTGCTTTTTCATCCTATTTTTAAACTGTTCCTTTCATTTTTTTTTTTTTTTAATCATTTTTATTGTTATCTCGGGGAATGTAAATATCCCCTATGATAGCAATAGGTAGTGACAGGTACTCTTTTTTGAAAAAATTGGGGTCTATTAGACCCTAGATCTCTCCTCTGCCCTCAAAGCATCTGATGACACCAAGATCGGTGTGATGAAATGCTTCCCCAATTTCCCAATGGCGCTATTTACATCCGGCGAAATCTAAGTCATAAAATGCTCGTAGCTTCCGGTTTCTTAGGCCATAGAGATGTTTGGAGCCACTCTGGTCTCTGATCAGCTCTATGGTCAGCTGGCTGAATCACCGGCTGCATTCTCAGGCTCCCTGTTGAGACAGGAGAGCCAGAGAAAAACACGGAAGACGGTGGGGGGGGGCATTCCCTCCCACGGCTTGTAAAAGCAGTCTAGAGGCTAATTAGCCACTAGGATTGCTTTTACATGAAAGCCGACCGCTGGCTGAAAAGAATGATACCAAGATAATACCTAAACCTGCAGGCATCATTCTGGTATAACCATTCAAAGTCGTGAATGGCGTACCTGAAGACAAAAAAATGGTTAACAATAAAGCACAGTAAACGGTAAAGTATAAAAAATTGCATACCTGAAAAGCAAACATGATAAAACATAATAACAATAAAACATTGCAGAATAGAATACAGTAAAAAAGAGCAGAACAAGAGAGAGAGAATAGAGAGAGAGAGAACAATAAAACGACAACTATTTTTTTTATTTTATATATTTTTTTTTTTTTTTTACACTTTTTTTGTAACTAACTTTTATAACGGCAACCGGTTCCAGGTTCGGGTCTCTCAAAATGCGATGGCATCTTGGGAGACCCTGTGAAAGTGTGCCTAGTCTGTGCAATGCTGTACCCTACGCTAATACTCAACTAATGAATGGTAGCGTTCAAAACATTCACCAATGCAAAGACCAGGATTGTCAGGACAGGAGGGACAATAATAGAGGGTGTCACGCCTATATTCGCGCTTGCTGCAGACACAACATCTTTTTTGGGGGGGGTTCGTTGGGTAGGGGTACTCGGGAGGACATAAAGAAAATGCCTCTCATGCAGCCGACTGCATTTGGTTGGGGATGTGAATGGGGGAAGTACGGGCGCTGCAGAAGCCAATTAGGATTGGCGAATGCAGCAGGAAGGGCACTATGGGCACGACGGGCCTGTGTTTGTCTTCTTGGTGGCAGCGGGACACTACTTGTGCTTGCCACCTCACCAGCTTGAACTGCACTTATGGGACTCGCCACGTCACCAAGTGTTACTGCAGTGCTGGTTTGACTACGACCGGGGTGTACTAGGCCGCTGGCGCTTGCCAGTTCAATAAAAAGCTACCAAAAAAACTGTTAGCGATCGCAGGGATCAGGCCTGACTCTGCGAATGCTGCAGTTATGCGTTAAGTGTTTTGTAAGTGACAGTGATCGATCGATACTGCACTTGGGTGGGCTGGGCCGGGCGGAGGGGCAAAATGCAGGTGCTAGCAGGTATCTGGGCTGATCCCGCTAACACTGCGTTTTTGGGAACCCTAAACTGCTGGGGACGCCAGTATAGATCTGATCGGATCAGATATTGATCCATTCAGATACTATACCACTAAGGGAGGTGTACGGTGCGTGCGTGGGTGTTAGCGGTACTGGCGCTAATCTGACACTGCTTGGGGCTGGTGCTTGCCAGTTCACCAAAATACTACCAAAAAAACTGTTAGCGATCGCAGGGATCAGGCCTGACTCTGCGAACGCTGCAGTTATGCATTTAGTGTTTTGTAAGTGTCAGTGATCGATCGATACTGCACTTGGGTGGGCTGGGCTGGGCCGGGCGGAGGGGCAAAACGCAGGTGCTAGCAGGTATCTGGGCTGATCCTGCTAACACTGCGTTTTTGGGAACCCTAAACTGCTGGGGACGCTAGTATAGATCTGATCGGATCAGATATTGATCCGATCAGATACTATACCACTAAGGGAGCTGTACGGTGCGTGCGTGGGTGTTAGCGCTACTGGCGCTAACCTGACGCTGCCTGGGGCTGGTGCTTGCCAGTTCACCAAAATGCTACCAAAAAAACTGTTAGCGATTGCAGGGATCAGGCCTGACTCTGCGAACGCTGCAGTTATGCGTTTAGTGTTTTGTAAGTGACAGTGATCGATCGATACTGCACTTGGGCTGGGCCGGGCGGAGGGGCAAAACGCAGGTGCTAGCAGGTATCTGGGCTGATCCCGCTAACACTGCGTTTTTGGGAACCCTAAACTGCTGGGGACGCTAGTATAGATCTGATCGGATCAGATATTGATCCGATCAGATACTATACCACTAAGGGAGGCGTATGCTGCGTGCGTGGGTGTTAGCGGTACTGGCGCTAATCTGACGCTGCCTGGGGCGACGCATATCACCGCCGGGCGATCAGGGGGCTAAACCTTTATTTGGTAATAAACGGCGGGTGCCCTGACACTATAAAAACTAACCAGCGTCACCCGTAACAGTTATACGGTGATCAGTGGTGAAAGGGTTAACTAGGGGGCCATCAAGGGGTTAAAACATTTATTCGGTAGTATATGGGGGTCCCTGTCGCTATAAAACGCTGACGGCGAACCTAAATATTTAGGTCCCTAACTAGCGTCCCCAGCGACACTAATACAGCGATCAGAAAAATGATCGCTTAGCGACACTGGTGACAGGGGGTGATCAAGGGGTTAAAACTTTATTAGGGGGTTAGGGGGGTATCCTAGACCTACAGGGGGATAATACTAACTGTCCTAACACTGTAACTGTCACAAACTGACACCAATGCAGTAATCAGAAAAAAAAAAAAAACTGCTGGTGTCAGTTTGTGACAGGGGGGGGTGATTGGGGGGGATCGGGGGGCGATCGGGGTGTTTTGTGTGCCTGGCATGTTCTACTGTGTGTGTGTAGTGTTGTGCACTCACATACCTGTCTTCTCTCCTCGGGCCGGAACGGAAATTCATGAGCCGAGGAGAGATGACATCATTTCCTTTGCTGCTGTTTAGCATACAGCAGCAAAGGAATGATGTGATTGGCCGGCGGCGATCGCGAGGGGGGGCCATGAACGGATGGCCTCCCCCTCATCTCCGATCGCCGTGGGACAAAAGACGACCGCTTCGGGCACCGGGGGAGGGTCCGATCGGACCCCCCACCCGCGGAAGGCAAATCACGTATATGTACGTGATTTTGCCTGTCCGTGCCACCTTGCCGACGTAAATCGGCGTGAGGCGGTCGTCAAGTGGTTAAAATGTCTTGAGATGCTATGCTTATGATATCCATTTTTAATGTTTGTTATGTGTTCCCTGATTCTGACGTGTAACTGTCTTGTTGTCCTACCCACATATTGTATGTGGCATGGACACTCCAGTATGTAGGTCACATGAGTGCTGTTACAGGTTATGAGCTCTTTAATATTATATTCTTTTCCATTATTTGCTGATCTGAATGTTGTTATTTTCCTGTTAGTTTTTTTGCTGCTCTTACACGGTAGGCACTTTCCGCATTTAAAAAAACCTTTCAGGTTTTTTATTATTTTGATCTGCTTTGGTGGATCCAAGGCGTTATGCACTAATTTGTTTCTGAGTGGCGGGGCTTTTCTGTAGATGAAACTGGGCTTTCTTGGTAGTATGGAGTTCAGAGTTTTATCCGATTGTAGAATGGGCCAGTGTTTCTTAATTATGGACTCCGTAATTTTGTATTGTCTGTTGTAACCCGTTAAAAAAGCCATGTCCATATTTTTGTTCTTTTTCTTGATGTTACCAACTGGTTTCCCTTCTTTTAGTGTATTTCTATCCATTTTTTCACCTTGTCCTTTAGATTCATTAACTCTTTCTTGTTGTATCCTTTTTCAACAAATCTGTTGATTATGATGTCTGCTTGTTCTTCATAATCATTTTCCTTACTACAGTTCCTGTGTATCCGCATTAATTGCCCCTTTGGAATGTTTCCAATCCATTGTGGATGATGGCAGCTGCTGGTTGGAATGTACCCATTCCTATCAGTGCTCTTAAAGAATGTCCTAGTGTTTAGATACCCATTATTTTTATAAATCTGTAGATCTAGATAGTTTATACTCTGTTTGTTCCAACTGCCCGAGAAAGAAATTCCATATGTGTTGCAATTTATTTTGTCAAAAAAGACTTCTAATTCTTCCTCCGTGCCTCTCCACACAATGACTATATCGTCTATATATTGACGGTATAGTTTCAAGTTTCTTCTCGTTGTGCTGAAAACCTGTTCTTCCTCCCATTGGTTGAGAAATATATTCGCTACGCTGGGGGCGTACTTTGCCCCCATGGCCACTCCCTTTGTTTGGGTATAATAATCCCCTTTGTGCCAAAAGTAATTATGGCTCATGGCCATTTGTAGGCCTTCCGTGATGTATTTGATTTGTTCTCCTTTCAGATCAATGTGTTTGTGTAGCGCCCATTCGACACTGCTGAGGCCATCATCCTGTCTGATGTTTGTATACAGGGAATTGACATCTATGGTCACTAGAATGTCTTCTTCTTCTATCCTAAAATCTTTTAGTTCCTTGATTAATTGCCTACTGTCCTTCAGGTATGATTTGCCCTCTGGTACGAGTGGTTGTAAAAATCCATCTAAATATGCTCCCAATCTTGAGAATAATGATTCAATACCACTAATTATTGGTCTTCCTGGTGGATTGGATTGACTTTTATGTATTTTGGGCACATAGTAAATCACTGGGGTTTTTGCTGTTTCTGGGGTTAGGTATCTAGCTTCTTTTTTTGTTAATATTCCTCTTTTTTCCCCCCTTTGGATAAATGCCTTCAGTTTTTTCTCGTATTCTCCTTTTGGGTTTGCTTTTAATTTCTTTTATGTGTCTGGTGTTTTTAGTAATCTTTCCATTTCTGTTTCGTAATCTTTTTTGTTTAGTATAACCAGGCCTCCCCCCTTATCGGCTGGTCGTATCACTATATTCTTCTTTTTCTCAATTTCTTTGATGGTGTTCCAAATGTTGGTGTTCCTGGTTTTATTTGGATTAATTTTCCTTAGATCTCTCTCCACCATTTTTTTAAAAACTACTAGACTTTCATTTTGTTGTGTTTTAGGGTTGAAGATGGAGTTATTCCTTAGATTTGAATGTTTGTAATAGGGAATCTGCTGATTTGCTTGGTTCTTCTCCTTCCTGTTCAGTGCAAAAAATGTTTTAATGTTTAATTTCCTTACAAATTTTTGTAGGTCAATGTACACTTCGAATTTATCCAATTCTTTGTCCGGGGCGTATTTCAAGCCTAAATCCAGTACTTTCATTTCTTCATCATTAAAATCTACATCACTCAGGTTAAAAATGCTGCTTCCTAATATTCCCTTCTTCTTTTTCTTAATCCCCCCTCGCTTTCCTCTGTTTCGTTTCCTCTTACCCATTTCGGTGGTCTGTAAGTCTGATCTATTCTCTCCTCTCGTTGTATTTCCTCTTCCCGTTCTCTGTTCCTTGTGTCCATGTTTCTGGTTACCCTTGGGTTCCATCCATAATTTTGGTTCCTGTTGGGAAATCTGAAAGGCCTCCATTCCCTTTGTCCTCCGTAGGGTCCTCTTTCCCTTTGGGGTCCGTTGTTTCCTCTGGGGGTTGGTAGTCCCCTGTACATTGGTGGTCCCCTCCTGGGTGTTGGAGGTCTCCCTCTGTATTCGGTTGGAAAAAAACCCCGTCTTTGTTGTGTTTCTCCATATGGAGTGTTTTGGTATTCGTGTTCATACCTTAGTGGAGAGTATCTATTATGATATCTAGGGGTCCTGGGTGTAAATGGGACAGTGTTGTGTTGTTGCGTTCTATTGTTGTATCTTTCTTGTTGTCTAAAGTTATTACGTCCAGGGCTCTCTCCTTCCCTTCTGGTTCTTGGGGTTGCCGTTCCTTCCGTAATGTTTCTAGCTTGGGTAGGTCTTACTTCCTGCCATGGATGTGGCCACTTTGGGAATGTATATTTCCCAAAATATTACACCAAGGAGACTCAGGTGGGACATCTCACCAAATGATGCTGTCAATAATAAAGAATTGATGGAGGAATGGTACAGGTTCTTTAACGAAAGTGAAAATGCTTTACTACAGAAGCTAATAGTGCGGAGACAACATAAACTAAAGAACATAGAATCTGAAATCCTACAATTAAGAGACCAACTGATACCATTTAAAGAAACAAGGGAGTATAAGGACAAAGAGAACAATCTACAGGAAGCAATGAAGAAATATGACAAGGAAATACAACAGAAAAAACAAAAAAAGTTCAAGCAAGACATATTGGACTATAAAAATCAACAGGTTTACAAATGGCAATCGGATGAAAATTATATGGAAGAAAATCTTAACATCTCATTAATGGAAGAATCGAGGGATAATTCAATAGAAAGGGAAAATACAGCATGGCAGGAAGTAAGACCTACCCAAGCTAAAAACATTACGGAAGGAACGGCAACCCGAAGAACCAGAAGGGAAGGAGAGAGCCCTGGACGTAATAACTTTAGACAACAAGAAAGATACAACAATAGAACGCAACAACACAACACTGTCCCATTTACACCCAGGACCCCTAGATATCATAATAGATACTCTCCACTAAGGTATGAACACGAATACCAAAACACTCCATATGGAGAAACACAACAAAGACGGGGTTTTTTTCCAACCGAATACAGAGGGAGACCTCCAACACCCAGGAGGGGACCACCAATGTACAGGGGACTACCAATTCCCAGAGGAAACAACGGACCCCAAAGGGAAAGAGGACCCTACAGAGGACAAAGGGAATGGAGGCCTTTCAGATTTCCCAACAGGAACCAAAATTATGGATGGAACCCAAGGGTAACCAGAAACATGGACGCAAGGGACAGAGAACGGGAAGAGGAAATACAACGAGAGGAGAGAATAGATCAGACTTACAGACTACTGAAATGGGTAAGAAGAAACGAAACAGAGGAAAGCGTGGGGGGATTAAGAAAAAGAAGAAGGGAATATTAGGAAGCAGCATTTTTAACCTGAGTGATGTAGATTTTAATGATGAAGAAATGAAAGTACTGGATTTATGCTTGAAATACGCCCTGGACAAAGAATTGGATAAATTCGAAGTGTACATTGACCTACAAAAATTTGTAAGGAAATTAAACATTAAAAAATTTTATGCACTGAACAGGAAGGAGAAGAACCAAGCAAATCAGCAGATTCCCTATTACAAACATTCAAATCTAAGGAATAACTCCATCTTCAACCCTAAAACACAACAAAATGAAAGTCTAGTAGTTTTTAAAAAAATGGTGGGGAGAGATCTAAGGAAAATTAATCCAAATAAAACCAGGAACACCAACATTTGGAACACCATCAAAGAAATTGAGAAAAAGAAGAATATAGTGATACGACCAGCCGATAAGGAGGGAGGCCTGGTTATACTAAACAAAAAAGATTACAAAACAGAAATGGAAAGATTACTAAAAACACCAGACACATATAAGAAATTAAAAGCGAACCCAAAAGGAGAATACGAGAAAAAACTGAAGGCATTTATCCAAAGGGGGGAAAAAAGAGGAATATTAACAAAAAAAGAAGCTAGATACCTAACCCCAGAAACAGCAAAAACCCCAGTGATTTACTATGTGCCCAAAATACATAAAAGTCAATCCAATCCACCAGGAAGACCAATAATTAGTGGTATTGAATCATTATTCTCAAGATTGGGAGCATATTTAGATGGATTTTTACAACCACTCGTACCAGAGGGCAAATCATACCTGAAGGACAGTAGGCAATTAATCAAGGAACTAAAAGATTTTAGGATAGAAGAAGAAGACATTCTAGTGACCATAGATGTCAATTCCCTGTATACAAACATCAGACAGGATGATGGCCTCAGCAGTGTAGAATGGGCGCTACACAAACAAATTGATCTGAAAGGAGAACAAATCAAATACATCACGGAAGGCCTATAAATGGCCATGAGCCATAATTACTTTTGGCACAAAGGGGATTATTATACTCAAACAAAGGGAGTGGCCATGGGGGGCAAAGTACGCCCCCAGCGTAGCGAATATATTTCTCAACCGATGGGAGGAAGAACAGGTTTTCAGCACAACGAGAAGAAACTTGAAACTATACCGTCAATATATAGACGATATAGTCATTGTGTGGAGAGGGACGGAGGAAGAATTAGAAGTCTTTTTTGACAAAATAAATTGCAACACATATGGAATTTCTTTCTCGGGCAGTTGGAACAAACAGAGTATAAACTATCTAGATCTACAGATTTATAAAAATAATGGGTATCTAAACACTAGGACATTCTTTAAGAGCACTGATAGGAATGGGTACATTCCAACCAGCAGCTGCCATCATCCACAATGGATTGGAAACATTCCAAAGGGGCAATTAATGCGGATACACAGAAACTGTAGTAAGGAAAATGATTATGAAGAACAAGCAGACATCATAATCAACAGATTTGTTGAAAAAGGATACAACAAGAAAGAGTTAATGAATCTAAAGGAGAAGGTGAAAAAAATGGATAGAAATACACTAATAGAAGGGAAACCAGTTGGTAACATCAAGAAAAAGAACAAAAATATGGACATGGCTTTTTTAACGGGTTACAACAGACAATACAAAATTACGGAGTCCATAATTAAGAAACACTGGCCCATTCTACAATCGGATAAAACTCTGAACTCCATACTACCAAGAAAGCCCAGTTTCATCTACAGAAAAGCCCCACCACTCAGAAACAAATTAGTGCATAACGCCTTGGATCCACCAAAGCAGATCAAAATAATAAAAAACCTGAAAGGTTTTTTAAATGCGGAAAGTGCCTACCGTGTAAGAGCAGCAAAAAAACTAACAGGAAAATAACAACAGTCAGATCAGCAAATAATGGAAAAGAATATAATATTAAAGAGCTCATAACCTGTAACAGCACTCATGTGACCTACGTACTGGAGTGTCCATGCCACATACAATATGTGGGTAGGACAACAAGACAGTTACACGTCAGAAACAGGGAACACATAACAAACATTAAAAATGGATATCATAAGCATAGCGTCTCAAGACATTTTAAAGACTACCATAACAAAGATCCATCCTGCATGGTATTTTATGCGATTGATAAAATCAAAGGACAGGGGAGAGAACAAAAAAATCAAAATCTCACAAAATGAGACCAAATGGATCTTCCTATTGGACACCCTCCAACCAGCGGGAATGAATATAGATGTGGATTTAAATTGTTTCCTTACAAATTTTTAAAGTTACGAATAAGCAACCTAAACCCAAGTATTTTATTTTAATTTTTACTTTTATATATAACATTTTCCCATTTTTTAGTATATTTTTAAAACTAAACTATTCCCCAGTGCAAACATGAGAAAACGCACCCTGATTTCCCAATCCCCTTTCTACAAAACAACCTCAGGGAAACCTATTTCCATTCCAAACGAATCCTAAACTAAGCCTAAATTTAGATAAAGATCACCCAGCAACACATATACAAAATTGGATATGATGATCCCCCCACCATAAATATACATACAAAAAATTTTTTCTAAAAAATTTTTTCTATTACAAGACCTAATGACGACCCCGATCACGGATTTTGGCTATAGGACACACACTAATGGTCCCCCTTTAAAACCAAAGTATTAGAATAGCATAATATACAAATATCAGGTTCAATATACACAAATAAACACCGACAGAATTGAGGTATACCTTTGCATTTTAATTTAATTTATTTTATTTTATTTAAAAAAAATTTGTGTCATTATTTGTAACATTAAATTGTCTGTTTATCTCTTGGCTATGATGTGCTGAATCGGCACATTACAGGTTAAATGTGTGGCCAGTATGTGCATATATAAAAATCTGATCAAAAAAATCAATTAGCAGCGCTTCGGGGGTGTCACCGACCCGGATGCTGGCTTAAATCTCAGCAGGAAGTGAGAGAGGAGTGAGTGTGGCCTGAGCGCTGAAGGGTGACGTCCTTTGCTGACAGCTCGGACCACATCTTCTCCCACTGACATGAATGTGCAGGCGCACTACTTAGGCTTCGGTCTGCAATATCTTCAAACAAATGGCCGCCAAAACAGCTTAAAGATTAAACCCATTAGGCTCCAGTCTTCAAAATCTACACCAAAATGGCCGCCGAGCAATTAGCACGTAATTGCACCCATTACATGGCACACTATTTAAACTGAAGAGGTGTAGCAAGATGAACGCCCCAGTAGAAGTCTGATGACGAAACGCACATAGGGCGGGCTTACGGACATCTTTCAGCACCTCTAGCAAAGCGATTTTGATATCTTTTTCATGCTCGTTTTTATCATTGAAAATGTGAGTACCACAGTGTTAAGCTTTAATAAAGGTTCCTATACGGTTTTACGCTATGGGTATCCCTCCTTTCTTTTATATGTAATACATCAAAACAACACGGAAAGTAAAGTTTGGAGACATCTATGGCAGATGGCAGATACTGTGACTGCCTGCACCCCTGCAGGGGAAAGAAAGTGTCAGAGCATGCAGATAAGGCACTAATTAAAAAGCCAGCACCTGGATAAGAAGTTTTCCCACAGAAATCTGTTTCTCAGAGATTGAACATCCTAAAATACTCCAAAAAGAACTTTTGTTTTTTTTTTTCATTAATGGAACTTTTCCTATCCAAGATTACTGGTTAATAACACATCAGTCACCTTTTATATTGGATATTTAGTATGATTTTGTATGATCTAGCACCAGTCACTTTATGGAAGTCATAGCACTGGACATTTTGTATGATTCTGTATGATTTAGCAGCAGTCACTTTATGATATTTATAGCACTGGTTTAGCACAAATGCACTTTGTGGAAATAATTTTATGTTGATATTTCACTTTTATTACAATGTAATTATTAGTAACCGAGTACCAGTCACAGATTCCAGATCTAAAACACTCACGTTATTTTGGTACATATAGGTTTTTTTTTTGTTTTTGTTTTTTTGTTTTTTTTGTTCTTTTGCTTTTTGCTTCGCTCATAAATATAATTTTTAAGAATAATACTCTAGATCTATAGGAGTTATGTACACCAGGTAATATATAGAGGAATTGTCCACTAATAGAAAAAAAAAAATTCTAACCCCACAAGGGCAGCGCCATAACTACTCCTGCTTTTTTACCAAATTAAAAACACATCAGTCACCTTTTATATTGGACATTTAGTATGATTTTGTATGATCTAGTACCAGTCACTTTATGGAATTCATAGCACTGGACATTTTGTATGATTCTGTATGATTTAGCAGCAGTCATTTTATGACATTTACAGCACTGGTTTAGCACAAATGCACTTTGTGGAAATAATTTCATGTTGATATTTCACTTTTATTACAATGTGATTATTAGTAACCGAGTACCAGTCACAGATTCCAGATCTAAAACACTCACGTTATTTTGGTACATATAGGTTATTTTTTGTTTTTTGGGGGGGTTTTTTTCGCTCATAAATATAATTTTTAAGAAGTTATGTACACAGGTAATATATAGTGGAATTGTCCACTAATAGAAGGAAAAGGAAGGGGAAAAAAAATAATTTTTCTAACCCCACAAGGGCAGCGCCATAACTACTCCTGCTTTTTACCAATATCTAATACACTCCACTTAGGTGGTATTGTATCTGTAGAGGCAGCAGCCCCATATCCTAACTACACTCAACCACTGCGCGGATTTACCCCATATATCCATCTACCATCTGACCCTATAGCATGCTCCCAGTATTAATTTCCCCTTAGTTTCATCCATTTGTAGCTCTACCCATAAGGATTCCACCTCCTCCCTAGCTTTCTTAGTGATGTCCTCTCTCACATTCACTTGTACATTATTCTTGATATACAGGCATACCCCTCCCCCTTTTTTACCCTCTCTATCTCTGCGATTAAGGGAATACCCTTGAATGGTTGCCAGCCAATCATGAGAGCTGTTGAACCAAGTCTCTGAAATTCCCACAAAATCTAAATCCTCCTTGTGCAACAGTATCTCTAGTTCTCCCATCTTGTCTGCCAGGCTCCTGGCATTGGTGAACATGCCACGTAGTTTAGACTGGACACATACTGTCCTCTTATTGGGTGTTCCGAGATTGCATACAGGACTTGTTACTATACTTACCTTACCCCCAATACTACCCTCTGAAATATGTTTCCATGCTGACTATCTCTACCTCTGGACCCTCCCCCCGTCGCCTAGTTTAAAACCCCTCTAACTTTTCAAATCCCATAAGTAGTAATGGATTCAACCCCACAAATGTTAGACATTCTGGTTTAGCCAACGCCTCCCTTTTCAATCCTCCAGGAGGTTTATCTTCCTCAGAGTTTTCAGAGATCTCTTTTTGAGAGATCTTGACAATATAAGAGTACAGAAAGTTAAAATGGCTAAAGATTTACAGCTGGGATTGGATCAGTTGTGTCAACAGAAGGACCTTGTTATTTGACCAGCAGATATGGGGGGGGTAGTTATTTTTGATAAGGTTGACTACCTCAGAGAATTGGATAAAATTGTTGGTGATCGGGACACTTACACATACCTTCAATCAGATCCAAGATTTAGATACATATAATAAGGAACTTGCGCAAATCGTAAATTTTGGTTATAACTCTGGTATAATCAATAAAAAGGAGAAATTGTTTCTCATAGCTGTATCCGCACATATTCCCATTATATATTACCTGCCCAAGATCCACAAGGACCCTGTCCACCCACCTGGTCGTCCAATCATAAAGGGAATAGATTCCATCACTTCTCGGGCAGTAAATATATTGATTGCTTTCTTCAGCCATTAGTGAAATCATTACCAGCATACATTAAAGATAGCAGACATACCATCAATTTACTTAAGGATTGTACGTACAAAGAGGGTTATTGGTTGGTCAACGTCGATGTTACATCTTTGTACACAATATTCCCACATCAGTGGGGGATTTCATCAGTTTTTTCTCAATAAGGATATAGTCAGAATAGACAGAAAAGGTTAATTATGGAACTTCTTGAATATGCGACTACGCATAATAACCAATATTATCTCCAGAAGAAAGGTGTGGCTATGGGGGCTAAATTTGCCCCCAGCCTAGCCAATCTCTTTATGGGCAAATGGGAGGAGGATGTCATCTATGCCCAATTTAGACCTGAATTAGTCTTATGGGCTAAGTATATCGATGACGTACTCCTCCTATGGAATGGGACCCTGGAATCTTTACATATTTTCATGGAAGGTTTAAATAATAATAATAGAGGCATTGAATTCAAATATGAGACTAGTCAACACACTATTAACTTTTTGTATCTAAAGATTTGGTGTGAAGGTTTAAAACAATGGATCGAAGTTCTTTCATTCCTCGTGACAGTTGCCATCACAGCTCATGGCTGGATTCGGTTCCCAAAAGCCAATATGTGTGAATGAGATGCAACTGCATGAGAATGGAAGATTTTAACATACAGGCTAAAATTCTGACCGATAGGTTTATTGAAAAAGGGTATTTGGCCCATACTCTAAACCAGAGGCTGACGGAGGTCCAGGCATTGGACCGTGATCATCTATTGGCCGACAAAATCACAGTGACTAGTCAGTAAGGATGAGCCGAACACCCCCAGTTTGGTTCGCACCAGAACATGCGAATAGACAAAAAATTCGGACGAACATGCGAACACTATTAAAGTCTATGGGACACGAACATGAAAAATCAAAAGTGCTCATTTTAAAGGCTTATATGCAAGTTATTGTCATAAAAAGTGTTGGGAGACCTGGATCCTGCCCCAGGGGACATGTATCAATGCAAAAAAAAATGTTTTAAAAATAGACTTTTTTTCGGGAGCAGTGATTTTGAAAATGCTTAAAGTGAAACAATAAAAATGAAATATTCCTTTAAATGTCGTGCCTGGGGGATGTCTATAGTATGCCTGTAAATTGGCACAGTTCTCCCATGTTTAGAACAGTACCACAGCAAAATGACATTTCTAAAAGAAAAAAGTCATTTAAAACTGATCTGTAATGAATTTTTGGGTCTCGGCAACATAGATAAAACGAATTGAAAAAAATGGCATGGGTTCCCCCCAGTCCATTACAAGGCCCTTTGGGTCTGGTATGAATATTAAGGGGAACCCCGAACAAAAAACTTTTTAAAAAATTGCGTGGGGGGTCCCCCCAAATTCCATACCAGGCCCTTCAGGTCTGAAATGGAAATTAAGGGGAACCCTGCACTAAATTATAAAAATGGTGTAGGGGTCCCCCAAAATCTATATCAGACCCTTATCTGAGCACGCAACCTGGCAGGCCACAGGAAAAGAGGGGGGATGAGAGAGCGCCCCCCTCCTGAACCGTACCAGGCCACATGCCCTCAACATTGGGAGGATGCTTTGGGGTCCCCCCAAAACATCTTGTCCCCATGTAGATGAACACACGAACACCCGATGTTCAATTTGAACTTACGATCAACTCGAACATCAGGCTCATCCCTACTAGTCAGGAGAATAATTTTTCCTGGCCATTTATTACGGGCTACTGTCATCAACATTTTTCAGTTAGAAAGCCTTTAAGTAAAAACTGGCATATACTTAAAAACGACCATTTACTTGGACTCATTCTCCCTCTAAAACCACAAGTAGTTTTTAGGGGTGTTCCCTCTATCAAAGAATTAATAGCTCCTAGCGTTTGTGATCCCCCTAATAATAAACCAATGTTTTTTCAAAACTTAGTAGGATATTATAGATGTAAAAAGTGTGCAGTATGTTCCATTAATACTATTCGGGATAAGAAAACCACCATGTTCACCTCTTTAACCACTTAAGGACCGAGCTTCTTTCTGGGATTTGGTGTTTACAAATTAAAAACATGTTTTTTTGCTAATAAATCACTTAGAACCCCCAAATATTATATTTTTTTTTCTAACACCCTAGAGAATAAAATGGTTGTCGCAATACTTTTTGTCATACCGTATTTACACAGCGGTCTTACAAGCGCACTTTTTTTGGAAAAATTTCACTCTTTTGAATTAAAAAAGTCGACAGTAAAGTTAGCCCAATTTTTTTTTATATTGGGAAAGATAATGTTAAGTTGAGTAAATTAATACCCAACATGTAACGCTTCAAAGTTGCACCCGCTCATGGAATGGCGTCAAACATTTACCGTTAAAAATCTCCATAGGCAACGTTTAAAAAATTCTACAGATTGCATGTTTTGAGTTACAGAGGAGGTCTAGGGTGAGAATTATTGCTCTCGCTCTAACAATCACGGCAATAACTCGCATGTGTGATTTGACCACCATTTTCATATGCGGGCACTGCTCACATATGCGTTCGCTTCTGCACACGAGCTCGGCGGGACAGGGCGCGTTTAAAAATATATATTTTTTATTATTTATTTTACCTTTTATTTTTTATTTTTACACTGTTCTTTAAGAAAAAAAATGGGTCACTTTTATTCCTATTACAAGGAATGTATTAGGAATAAGTGCTGGGTTTTTCTATTTTTTGTTACAAAAACGAAAAAAGATCAAACATTTTGAAAAAACAAACAAAACAGTTTAATAGTTTGTTATAAAATTTTGCAGACAGGTCATTTTTCTCCTTCATTGATGTGAACTGATGAGGTTGCACTGATAGGCACTGATAGGTTGCACTGATAGGCACTGATAGGCTGCACTGATGGGCACTGATAGGTGGCACTGGTGGGCACTGATGAGGCTGCACTGGTGGGCACTGATAAGGTGGCACTGGTGGGCACTGATGGGCACTGATACGTGGCACTGAGAGGTGGCACTGATTGGCGGCACTGAAGGGCAATGATAGGTGGCACTGAAGGGCACTGATAAGTGGCTCTGAAGGGAACT